>NC_057803.1:297190184-297404932 GCF_018294505.1 Triticum aestivum | reverse complement strand
TAAGGAGTATTACTATTGGTCTAGGAGTCCTTATTAGTGACACACACACACACACACACACAAACACATATATATGCCTCTTAGGCTATGCAATAGAGATAAATAATATATACAGAACCTATGTAAGTAAAATTAACACATTTCAAGACTTGAGGAATACCAATCTGTAGTACCTGACCAAGGCTGCCATGTGGTGTCAGGAAATAATGATCGTCAGGGACATCAGGTGGGTTCAGCACATTATGAAAAAATATTGTGATCGAGTCAAAGTAAAATTGTGGTCGGGGTGAATTGTGGTCCCCGTCAAATTTTATAATGTTTTTGTCTCCCTGCAGACACATTAAGACAAACCATACCATATGTTACTATCTTGACAGACAAGAAGTAATTTATGTTTCATGCTGAATGGGGAGGTAGAAACTTACAACATATGCTTCACAAATTTTGTCTGAATGATGCGGGAGTATAAAATCATCCTCAGTTGCATGTCCAAACAAAGCAGGAACAAAACATCGCTTTGCTACCTGAAGGGTTTACGGTCAGATACCAAACATATATCCATAATTCTATACGCTGTCAAAACAGAATCGCATTTAAGTTTTTAAAGGATATCTCCTACAGTAGTATAGTTCGCATAGCTCTCCCAGTTTTCGATTCAGCTTTGTGTTCGTCGATAAGACCGAACTGTACAGAATCACATTCAATAAGCTTGCACTATGCAGTTGGCAATTGGAGTAGGAACCATCATCCTTAGTTACCAGATTCACGGTTCGGTACTTTCTACTATAATCGAGTTCGATGGGGGGTATACATCCCTGATTCGCGAATTCCGAAACCAATTCATGAATCAGTTGACTTCTATTCGCTAGCTCTCATTCGTTTTCCAAAAAAACGATCTAGTAGATGAAAAAAAATACTCATACTTGAAAAAAGTTAAAAACACCCTGGCTGTTGGTGTATGAGGCCCAGTTATGGCCCAGTAACCTTCACGTGACCTAGCTCCACTTCCTCTTCTGGAATAAAAGAAGAAGCTCCACCCAAGTGCTTCTATTGCTTCTGCAATTCTTGCTCTGCTCATGCCATAGACGGAAAAAATACTCATACTTGAATAAAAACACCCTGCCTGTTGGTGTACAAGGCCCAGTTATGGCCCAGTAACCTTCACGTGACCTAGCTCACTTCTTCTGGAAACAAAACTCCACCCCAGCGCTTCTATTGCTTCTATAATTCTTGCTCTGCTCACGCCGTTTCTATTCGTCTGCTGCTTGCGTTCTTGCTCTTGTTTCGGCACATCCTATAGCCAAGCTATTCCGCTTCTCCATGTCCTTAAGCTGCTACACATCTCTACTTCTTTCACCAGCAACCAGCAGGCAAAGAAAAATATTGTATGGTGGCCAAGAGCTGCAACAGCGATGGAGGACCGACGATAGAGAGCCCAGGCGCGATGGTCGTCATCTTTCATCTATCTTTTCTCCACCTACCTTCTCCCTCCCAGCCAGCCTCCCCATGGCGCTCACCCTGTGATCTCATTTTTCTGGTTCGCTTGGGATCGCAACTCTGGCAACGAATTCTGTTCGGAACCAACAATCTCAACCCTAATCTAGGTCGATCGATCTAGATCGGGATTCGAAGCCAGTCCCACCGAATCCAGTAACTATGCCGTCATCTACTTCCTAAAAGGAAATGGTTCGCATAATTTCCCCAGTTTCCTATTCAGCTTTGTGCTTGTCGATAAGACCAAACTGTGTGAAAACCAATCTAGTTGTCTGAGCTGTACTATTATTTACAAGAGCAAAACAAAGAAAAAGCTTGTGAAATCTCCAAGCAGCTAATAGCAAATAAAATCATGTGTATTAAGAACAAACAATATCAGTATCCCCGGTAACTCAAGATCAGGGCAATAATAAACCTGAATGGTATCAAGATCCATGATGTCAAAGCTGGCTTTTTTCTTGACAATCTTCCGCATGTGCTGTATTGCAAGTTTTACCTAAACAAAACAAACAGAAGCTCCATAATATATAAGATGGGATATACCATCTGCAAATATGCATCAAAGTTGTGGGAGCATATCTAGAACAAATAAAATTAACAGAAGTCAAGCAACACATGTGGAATTATAATTACAAAAATCAGTGGTCACAAACTCTAACTAGGCAGTCACAAGCGCACATGAACTCATGCATAATTTGAATTAAATTTTAAGTGACTCATGCTCATTCATCACTGGAACTAACTGTATTGATAAACAACAGACAAAGTAGTCTTTTGGATAAAAAAGATCAGGAATGGCTCCATTAGGCTCTTTGAGTAGCCATGTTCAATTATAGAAATGGTGCTATAAGGTGGGTTATGTAGGAAACAAATTTGCAAAAACACCATGCTAAAGCGCAAGCTCATCAACTCCACTATTCCCTGGGACGACAGCCACACATACACATTGCTAGTAACAATTGATAACCGATGAATCCCCATCATCAAATTATGCTTACCGTGAATTTTGGCAAGGGGTATTTGTAGGTATCAACTAGTTCCATCATCAAGTCAACAAGGTTAGAGAATGGACTATCAAGAACCATTCCAGCAATTGATGGATCCTCCGCTCCATACATTAGACTGAAAGAAAAGAGTCCAGACATTCTGAGTAAGTTAAAATTTAGAGTGTTTAAGTATGTACATGTTCCTACCCGCACGAACACATAAGAACATAAATACAAGCAACAATATTACACATGGGTATTTTAAAGCCTACAAGCACATGAAGCCGAATATTACAGAGGAATATCATAGAGCATACAAGCAAACTAAGCTGAACAATAGGGAATCGTGATTAACTAATTTCTGACCACTACAGGAGAAAATGATGAGTTCATTTCAACATACTGAACACACCTTGTGACCGCACCCATTGAGCGGCCCCACAGAGCAATGCAAGATATGTTCCCATCTGTCCGCAAATAATTAACAACAGCTTTCAGATCTTCTTTCTGTATAAAAGAAAGCGATATCAGCATTGTGTCTTCGGAAGCAATGAAAACGATTTGATTTAAGTGCCTCAAGAAAAACTGAGGCGTTGATGGCCCCGAGCAGAAAATGAGATAAATGAATAGGTGGTTCAACTGGCGTAAAGGAACATTTACAATCAGTCCAATGTGAAGGTTAAAAAACTGTCTTGCTATAAACGGTATATACTGCCATTAATCCTCTGCACAAAGTTTTAGATTTCACTAACCATCCATTTCACTGTTATGACAGATTTTAAGATTATCTATTTCTGTACAAAGACATAAAATGCATAACAGATTATTATGTGTTATTTGTTTCTCAATTTACCTAATAGCATCTGAACTAACTGTGCATGTACAACATATAAAAGCAAACAGAAGGTTTCAGAACCATGCGTCATTTTTTAATCTTCTATCTGCATAAGGCAAACTCACTTCATTCCAGCCCAAGGTGACATGCTCTCCTTCAGAGAGACCAGACCCTGAAAAGTCCAGTGTAAAGACTGTAATATTTGATGGTAGAAGAATAATGGCAGCTTCACTAGCATCAGCTCTGCATCCACTGGAAAATAAATAACACAGTTCAATTAATCCTAGCAAAAAATAGAATAGAC
This sequence comes from Triticum aestivum, assembly GCF_018294505.1. Taxonomy (NCBI): domain Eukaryota; kingdom Viridiplantae; phylum Streptophyta; class Magnoliopsida; order Poales; family Poaceae; genus Triticum; species Triticum aestivum. The sequence continues at coordinate 297,401,313 of NC_057803.1, read as the reverse complement.
TATCTTACCAAATATTTGTAAAGGACTAGAATTGTGCTTTATTAGTAATAGGTGGAAAGGCATTTTGCCAAAACTGAAAAACAAGCCTATTAAGCAAAAGATAATGTGTACATATACTCTACCTATTTCCATGACAGTATATAACACAAGGAAGTGCTGTTCCTTCAGGAATCACAGCAGGTATGTAGTGGCTACACTGCAACTTCTTGCCCTGGCTATTTACTACCTGAAAAAAGGAGACTGCATATCAAATATATACCATGGCAAGCCACATAAGAAAGCAAAATTTACCTACACAAGCCGAAAGCCAATGTCCATTATGTGTAATCTATGTCATCTGATAAATGACAAAAAAGCTAGCAAGCCAATTTCAGATTATTACAGTACACCAGGAAAAAACAAATGCAACAAACAAGACAGCAATACAAATGCATAAAGTTGGGAAAGATGTCATAAGATATAATTCACACCTGAATAGATACTCCCTCCGTCCGGAAATACTTGTCATCAAAATGGATGAAAATGAATGTATCTAGAACTAAAATACATCTAGATACATCCATTTCAATGACAAGTATTTCCGGACGGAGGGAGTACTATAATCTCATGTACATTTCTTATACATCACAGAATCTAAGCACATAGGCCAATTAGAGACGAATGGTAGCCAAATTATGGATTTTACAAAGAATTTCTTTATTGGAACTGAAAAATTCAAAATAGCACAGAAGGGCAGCCCGGTGCATGTAGCTCCCGCTTGCACAGGGTCCAGGGACGGGTCCGACCACTTGAGGTCTTCTGTATGCAGCCTTTCCATACATTTCAGCAAGAGGCTGTTTCCAGTACTCGAGCCCGTGACCTCATGGTAAGAAAGCAACATCTTTACCGCTGCACCAAGGCTCCCCTTCGTGGTCTTTATTACCATATGACCAAAAAATTCAAATGGAAAACTACATGTAATTATATATATCCTAGATCACCCACAAACTTGTTACGCATTGGCTACCTATAATGAGCCACATCTAGTGGCCCAGATCTGGCATCAGCCTAGCAGATTTCCTGTTTATCCCTTGCATCCTACTTGCATTGTTCAAAACTGAACCTGCCTCACTTGTTAAATGATTCCAAATTAAACACCGTCTTAAAGAACGACCATGCTATTTACATCTTTAATGCCATTGATAATGGAATCCAAATTTCCATTCATGATTTTTTAGCAGACAACGAGGCCAACAGATTGTATTGAGTTTTTCTGGCAATGAAGATGGAGGGTTTTTTCTAATGTGTATAGCGCATACAAAAGTAATATAATAGAACAAAGGAAATAGGTTTCTGATGTTTCTGTTAATCTGTTATCACCGTAACACGGAAATATAAAACATATATAACCTCCAGATCCTTCCTCTGAAACCATCTTCCCTTGAGCATAAACTCCTGCTCCAGTAGATCATCGTCTGGACTGTAGTCAGCTCTGCAACGCAGGAATGTATCAAGTAGGTTAACAGAGTATGGACCATCAAGTTAGGGAGTTACCTAAAGAAGCATAGCTACTCATGTTCGGCTAATGAATATCTACTGTAGCCCCACATCAGACTTGTCTAACTCTCGGTAATAGGAAATCTAGGAATTTTTGTATTTAGGAGAATAGAAGAGTAGCTTGCTGAGGTGGAATGCAAGCACTACTTAAAAAAGCATAGGATAGAGTTCAAATGCCACAGTAACAATTTCGTGAGCACAACACCACAACATTTGCAGGCAGGCAGCCACTCAAGTTCATTTGTATGTAACCTAAATTAATCACCATCAATCTGACCAACCGAACTGCTAGTGCCATCTACATCACTAGCGTAATGCAAAAGCCAATGACGAATCTACCTGAATTAGGGGACCGCGTCAAGCAATCAACCTACCCCAATTCAACGACAGCAAATCGTATGGGAGGCGAGCACAATCGGCGGCGCAAGTCCAGCGAGCCGAAACGACGCACCTCAAGCCCGCGCGGCTCAGATCCAAACCTACGCCTACCGAATCGAGACGGTGGGGCGGGGTGGGGTGGCTGAAGGAACGGAACAGGGGAGCTCACCTGGGCGGGCGGATGATGAAATTCACCAGCTGGTCCATCGGTTGAGAGAGAGAAGAATCTCCGGGGAGAGGGAGAGGTGGAGGTTGAGGGAGATTGGGTGTATACGAAGCAAAGCAGGCAACTCTGCTCTCTCCCTCTCTCCTCGCTCGCTGGCCTCCCTCCCTCCCTCCTTCCCTCTCTCCTCTGATCGCTTCTGATTTCTCCCACCTTCTCCCCTCCCCTAACCTCCGTCTTTTTAATTGATGAGATGATGGTGATTAATTTACTCGGGTGCCTTGAGTGGGGGTACTTGCCTTCCCCTACTCCGTTCCCCGGATGGCTGTTTTTCAGTTTTGACCCTCTCTTCTTTTTTTTTCATCCGATGAACATGATCATTTCCAGGGCCGGGCCGGGCCGGGCCATGTTTCGGGCTGGCTCAACAAAAACCAGTTTCAAAATCCCAAGCACGGGCATGGCCCGAAACACATGACTAGTGACATTTATCAATTAAAATGATTATTTTCTCATCAAAAAATTGAAATGATTATTTTTAAGATATAAATTATCTCTCTCTAAAAAGAACTTAATGTTCCCCGTACCGCTCCTTCGTCTGTCCTCCCCATTCGTACGTCTTGTTGGTGCAGTCTTGCCTCTTATGTTTTGAAGATTGTTGGACAAAACAGTGAGGGACTAATGGGTTTCCTAGTGCACACAGAGAAATATGGTCCGTAGAATATTGAGGAGTTTGTCATAAACACATGCAATAATTATGCGCGCGACAATGAAGAATGCTAAAGCTATCAAGGAGATTGCATGTTAGAGATGACCCTCCAAAATATTGTTAAGTCAAAGCATTTGCTAGGTGCGACGTTCAGGAGAAAACGAGTGCGGGAGAGAAGAATGAAGATGAAGTGGAGACGTATTTTTCTTTCGTAGTTGCATTATCTCTATTTGAGTCATAATACCGGGGGGGTTCAAGTGATTTGTGACTTATGGCTGTTGATGCTTAAGAGAAATATATCTCAGGTGAGTTGAGAGAACTCTTCGTCGTGCAATGAGTTATTACTTGTTAGCCAGAGACGAAGTTCTTCTAGGTTGTGAGAGAAATGCTCTAGCAGTGGAGTCGGCTTTACTTATTCCTCAAGTAACTTGGTTGTATGCTATTGAAATTTTGACCAGTGAAAACATGTCGGTTGGCCATTAGTTGGGCCGCAGGCCCGACTGGTCATTGCTCCCTCGGGATTGCTCCAGCTATAAATAGTCACCCCGCACCTATTGTTTTGGTTGGCTGCTTTGTTTGATTTCTGACAAGTTTGTCTAAGCACCCCTCTCTGAGAGATTTGAGCTAATACACTAAGAGAAAACCCCGGATCTGGTTGAGCATCATGTAGATCTAAGTTGAGAGTTCTTGAGCTTATTACTCTTGAGAGTTGCACACTCTCAAAACGGCTAGGAGCCAAGTCTTGAACAACCAAGAGTAATTGTGGGTGTCGAAGTCAAAGTCTGGTGAAGGTTTGGAGATCGTCGAGAAGTATCTACCACGAGTAAAATCAACTGAAAATCGAGGACCTTCACATTGAGGAGAATAGGGCGGAGAGAGGTTTGTTCATATCACTACAAAAAAAAGAACACATCCTTGATGATATTTGTTTATCACAGTATGTCACGCTTTCTGTCACACATGTACATTCATGAAGATTTTATGACAGAATCAAGATAGTCATACCGGTGATGTCGGGGAAGTGTTCCATGACAATAATCCATTTATTATCACGGAAGTATTCGTGATGATAAACAGCGTGTCATGGAAGTGTTTTCGTCAAGGGTGACTGACACATGGCAGTTGTTTGAAATATGCCCTAGAGGCAATAATAAATTGGTTATTATCATATTTCCCGTCCATGATAAATGTTTATTGTTCATGCTAGAATTGTATTGACCGAAAACTTAAATACATGTATGAATAGATAAACTACACCATGTCCCTAATAAGCCTCTACTAGACTAGCTCGTTGATCAAAGATGGTTAGGGTTTCCTAACCATAGACATGTGTTGTCATTTGATGACCGAATCACATCATTAGGAGAATGATGTGATGGACAAACCCAACTGTGAGCTTAGCATCAAATCGTTTAGTTATTTGCTACAACTTTCTTGATGTCAAGTATCAACTCCTTAGACCATGAGATCATGCCACTCCCGGACACCGAAGGAATACTTTATGTGCTATCAAACGTCACTTCGTAACTGGGTGATCATAAAGGTACTCTACAAGTTTCTCCAAAGGTGTCCGTTGGGTTGCGTGGATCGAGACTGGGATTTGTCACTTCGTGTGACGGAGAGATATCTTTGGGCCCTCTCGATAATATAACATCATAAGAAGCTTCATGTGAATAATGAGTTTAGTCACGGGATCTTGTATTATGGAACGAGTAAAGAGACTTGCCGGTAACGAGATTGAACTAGGTATGGAGATACCGATGACCGAATCTCGGGCAAGTAACATATCTCCGAACAAAGGGAATTGCATACAGAATTGACTGAATCCTTGACATCATGGTTCAACCAATAAAGATCTTCATTGAATATGTAGGAATCAATATGGGCATTCAGGTCCCGCTATTGGTTATTGAATGGACAGGAGTCTCGGTCATGTCTGCATGTTCCGAACTCGTAGGGTCGCACGCTTAACGCTCGGGAGCGTTAGCGTAGTATTGAGATATTAATAGCGGAAAGTTCAAAGGTTGCTCGGAGTCCCGAATGGGATCCCGGATATCACAAGGAGCTCCATAATGGTCCAGAGGTAAAGATTTATATATGGGAAGTCTTGTTTTGGCCACCGGAAAAGATTGGGGGCATAGCGGCAAGTGTACCGGAGGCACCGAAGGGTTCCAGGGGTCCGCCAACCCAGGGGACCCACGTGGGCTGTAAGGGGCGCCCTGGCCTAGATGGGCCAGGTGCACCAGCCCCCCACCTGGCCCATGTGCCTAGGGTTGGTGGGAACCCTAGATGGGGCGCCCCCTTGGCTTGGGGGGCAAGCCACCCCCATAGGGCGGCCGCCCCTCCTCCAAGGAGGGGCTAGGGCCGGCGCCCCCTCCCCCTTACCCCTATATATGCTGGGGGTGGGAGGGCAGCCGCACGCCTCTAGCTTTGCCCTTCGCTGTGGTACGTCTCCAACGTATCTATAATTTATGAAGTATTCATGCTATTATATTATCCATCTTAGATGTTTTATATGCATTTATATTATTTTTGGGACTAACCTATTAACCTAGAGCTCAGTGCCGGTTTCTGTTTTTCCCTTGTTTTTGAGTATTGCAGAAAAGGAATACCAAACGGAGTCCAATTGACGTGCCAATTTTTGATGATCTTTTATGGACCAAAAGAAGACCCCAGAGTAAAAGAGTTGGGCCAGAAGAGTCCCAAGCCGTCCATGAGGGTGGGGGCGTGCCCCACCCCTGGGTGTGGGCCCCTATCTCGTGGACGACTCGGAGACCCCCCTGACGTGAAACCGACGCCAAAAATTCCTATAAATACAGAAACCCCTAGAAAATAACCTAGATCGGAAGTTCCGCCACCGCAAGCCTCTGTAGCCACGCGAAATCAATCTAGGCCCTCTCTGGCACCCTGTCGGAGGGGGCCATCATCACTGGAGGCTATGGAGGAGGATCTCGGAGGGGCCATCATCACCATGAAGGCCAAGGACCAGAGGGAGAACCTCTCCCCATCCAGGGGGGAGGCCATGGAGGATGAAGCACAAGGGGAAGAACCTCTCCTCCTCTCTCTCGGTGGCGCTGGAGTGCCATCGGGAGGGGAATCATCGCCGCGGTGATCGTCTTCATCAACATCACCATCCTCATCTCTTTTACGCGGTCCACTCTCCCGCACCCCGCTGTAATCCCTACTTGAACATGGTGCTTTATGCCACATATTATGATCTAATGATGTGTTGCCATCCTATGATGTTTTGAGTAGATATCCTTTGTCTTTGGGTTGATTGATGATCTAGATAGGTATAAGTTGTATGTTTTATTTTAGTGCTATCCTATTGTGCCCTCCGTGTCGCGCAAGCGTGAGGGATTCCCGTTGTAGGGTGTTGCAATACGTTCATGATTCGCTTATAGTGGGTTGCTTGAGTGACAGTCTGACAGAAGCATAAACTCGAGTAAGGGGTTGTTGCGTATGGGATAAAGGGGACTTGATGCTTTAATGCTATGGTTGGGTTTTACCTTAATGATCTTTAGTAGTTGCGGATGCTTGGTAGAGTTCCAATCATAAGTGCATATGATCCAAGAAGAGAAAGTATGTTAGCTTATGCCTCTCCCTCATATGAAATTGCAATGACGACTACCGATCTTGTTAACAATTGCCTAGGATAATTCCGCACACCGACCCATCATTATTCCACACTCGCTATTTATAATATTTAGTAATATATTCTAACTTTATGATAACATCACCTACTTTTATATTTTAGCTCTCCGATATCATGCGAAGTTATCCTCTTCATACCCACAACGTAGTTTTGTTTCTCGTTTCTAGTTGGAAGCAAACGTTCGGTGTACGTAGAGTCGTATCAGTGGTAGATAGGGCTTGAGAGAATATTGATCTTACCTTTAGCTCCTTGCGGGTTCGACACTCCATACTTATCACTTCCACCTTTGGGAATTGCTAGGATGATTCCCTGCACTTGGGGATTATCACGCCGCTCCCAGCTTCTCCCACCTTTCCTCCGGTACGCGCTTGGCGAAGCCCTGCCGAGATTCCGCTGCTGCCACCACCACCATACCGCCGTGCTGGTTCCCATCTCATTTACCTCCTATCCCTCGCTTGATGGATCAAGAAGGAGAGGACGCCATCGAGCTGAACGTGCGCTAATTTTGGAGGTGTCGTCCGTTCGACACTAGATTGAATTGGATCGCGATTGGATCGTGAAGAGTATGACTACATCAACTACGTTACGACGCTAACGCTTTCGGTCTACAAGGGTATGTAGACACACTCCCCTCTCGGTGCTATACATCTCTGATCTTGGGTGTCCGTAGGAATTTTTATTTTATTTTCATGCTTCGTTCCCCATCAGCAGCCACCATCATGGGTCGTAATTAACCTATCGGGTGCGGGTTTTGAATCTGATACCATTAACAGCCCCGACAAATGACAATTTTCCACGTGTCAAATTCTCATTCGCCAACGGAGCCACGCATCAACTCTATGTTGTGACAGGTGTTGACCATCCAACGGACGATGTGAGCCTATGAAACATTAACACGTGGCACGACCCAATAGTGGCCCGTTTCACTAAAAGGGTCGACCAATCAGAGGCCCACAAGATTTAGATAAAAAAGTTAACGGGGCAGCCCACTAATGGCCTGCTTGCAAGTGGCCTAATTACGGCCCACTAGCGATTATGTGTTGGGTTTCGTAGTAATTTCAAAAATTTCCTACGCACACGCAAGATCATGGTGATGTATAGCAACGAGAGGGGAGAGTGTTGTCTACATACCCTTGTAGACCGTAAGCGGAAGCGTTAGCACAACGCGGTTGATGTAGTCGTACGTCTTCACGGCCCGACCGATCAAGCACCGAAACTACGGCACCTCCGAGTTCTAGCACACGTTCAGCTCGATGACGTCCCTCGAACTCCGATCCAGCCGAGTGTCGAGGGAGAGTTCCGTCAGCACGACGGCGTGGTGACGATCTTGATGTTCTACCGTCGCAGGGCTTCGCCTAAGCACCGCTACGATATTATCGAGGTGGACTATGGTGGAGGGGGGCACCGCACACGGCTAAGAGATCCAAGGGATCAATTGTGGTGTCTTTGGTGCTAGCCCTGCCCCTCTATTTATATGTTGAGCCCCGGGGTCGAAACTTGGAGCAAAAGCCTCCTCAAAGTCGGTTTTTCCCGAAAGGCAAGAGTCCCACTCGGACTCCAGGACCAAACGCCACAATCCTTGGCGTCTGGCCCAGACGCCATGGGCCTCGGCGTCTGGCCCAGGGCCAGACGCCAGGGCCTCCGGCGTTTGGCCCCCTGGCCTCCGCAAAACTCCTTTTGCACCGATCTAAAGCCTCATGGGCTTGACCCCTTGGCCTAACCATATCATCCAATATATGAATCTTTACGTCTCGACCATTTCGAGACTCCTCGTCATGTCCCCAATCTCATCCGGGACTCCGAACTCCTTCGGTACATCAAAACATGTAAACTCATAATATAACTGTCATCGTAACCTTAAGCGTGCGGACCCTACGGGTTCGAGAACAATGTAGACATGACCGAGACACGTCTCCGGTCAATAACCAATAGCGGGACCTGGATGCCCATATTGGCTCCTACATATTCTATGAAGATCTTTATCGGTCAGACCGCATAACAACATACGTTGTTCCCTTTGTCATCGGTATGTTACTTGCCCGAGATTCGATCGTCGGTATCCAATACCTAGTTCAATCTCATTACTGGCAAGTCTCTTTACTCGTTCCGTAATACATCATCTCACAACTAACATATTAGTTGCAGTGCTTGCAAGGCTTATGTGATGTGCATTACCGAGAGGGCCCGGAGATACCTCTCCGACAATTGGAGTGACAAATCCTAATCTCGAAATACGCCAACCCAACATCTACTTTTGGAGACACCTGTAATGCTCCTTTATAATCACCCAGTTACGTTGTGACGTTTGGTAGCACCCAAGGTGTTCCTCCGGCAAACGGGAGTTGCATAATCTCATAGTTATAGGAACATGTATAAGTCATGAAGAAAGCAATAGCAACATACTAAACGATCAGGTGCTAAGCTAATGGAATGGGTCATGTCAATCAGATCATTCAACTAATGATGTGACCTCGTTACTCAAATAACAACTCTTTTGTCTATGGTTAGGAAACATAACCATCTTTGATTAACGAGCTAGTCAAGTAGAGGCATACTAGTGACACTCTGTTTGTCTATGTATTAACACATGTATTATGTTTCCGGTTAATACAATTCTAGCATGAATAATAAACATTTATCATGATATAAGGAAATAAATAATAACTTTATTATTGCCTCTAGGGCATATTTCCTTCAGTCTCCCACTTGCACTAGAGTCAATAATCTAGTTCACATCGCCATGTGATTTAACAACAATAGTTCACATCACCATGTGATTAACACCCATAGTTCACATCGCTATGTGACCAACACCCAAAGGGTTTACTAGATTCAGTAATCTAGTTCACATCGCTATGTGATTAACACCCAAGGAGTACTAAGGTGTGATCATGTTTTGCTTGTGAGAGAATCTTAGTCAACGGTTCTGCCACATTCAGATCCTCATGGATTTTGCAAATTTCTATGTCAACAATGCTCTGCATGGAGCTACTCTAGCTAATTGCTCCCACTTTCAATATGTATCTAGATCGAGACTTAGAGTCATCTAGATTAGTGTCAAACTTGCATCGGCATAACCCTTTACGATGAACCTTTTTTTTCACTTCCATAATAGAGAAACATATCCTTATTCCACTAAGGACAATTTTGACCGCTGTCCAGGGATCTACTCCTAGATCACTATTGTACTCCCTTGCCAAACTCAGTGCAGGGTATACAATAGATCTGGTACACAGCATGGCATACTTTATAAAACCTATGACTGAGGCATAGGAAATGACTTTCATTCTCTTTCTATTTTTTTTGCCGTGGTCGGGCTTTGAGTCTTACTCAACTTCACACCTTGTAACACAGGCAAGAACTCTTTCTTTGACTGTTCCATTTTGAACTACTTCAAAATCTTGTCAAGGTATGTACTCATTGAAAAAACTTATCAAGCGTCTTGATCTATCTCTATAGATCTTGAAACTCAATATGTAAGCAGCTTCACCGAAGTCTTTCTTTGAAAAACTCCTTTCAAATACTCCTTTTATGCTTTACAGAATAATTCTACATTATTTCGATCAACAATATGTCATTCACATATACTTATCAGAAATGTTGTAGAGCTCCCACTCACTTTCTTGTAAATACAGGCTTCTCCGAAAGTCTGTATAAAACCAAATGCTTTGATCACACTATCAAAACGTTTATTCCAACTCCGAGAGGCTTGCACCAGTCCATAAATGGATCGCTGGAGCTTGCACACTTTGTTAGCTCCCTTTGGATCGACAAAACCTTCCGGTTGCATCATATACAACTCTTCTTCCAGAAATCCATTCAGGAATGCAGTTTTGACATCCATCTGCCAAATTTCATAATCATAAAATGCGGCAATTGCTAACATGATTCGGACGGACTTAAGCATCGCTACGGGTGAGAAGGTCTCATCATAGTCAATCCCTTGAACTTGCCGAAAACCTTTTGCGACAAGTCGAGCTTTGTAGACAGTAACATTACCATCAGCGTCAGTCTTCTTCTTAAAGATCCATTTATTCTCAATTGCTTGCCGATCATCGGGCAAGTTCTCATACATGGATCCCATCTCAGATTTCATGGCTTCAAGCCACTTTGCGGAATCTGGGCTCATCATCGCTTCTTCATAGTTCGTAGGTTTCATCATGATCTAGTAGCATGACTTTCAGAACAGGATTACCGTACCACTCTGGCGCGGATCTTACTCTGGTTGATCTACGAGGTTCAGTAGTATCTTGTTCTGAAGTTTCATGATCATCATCATTAGCTTCCTCACTAACTGGTGTAGGTGTCACAAAAACAGTTTTCTGTGATGTACTACTTTCCAATAAGGGAGCAGGTACAGTTACCTCGTCAAGTTCTACTTTCCTCCCACTCACTTCTTTCAAGAGAAACCCCTTCTCCAGAAAGTTTCCGAATTTAGCAAAAAAAGTCTTGCCTTCGGATCTGTGGTAGAAGGTGTATCCAATAGTTTCCTCTGGATATCCTATGAAGACGCACTTCTCCGATTTGAGTTTGAGCTTATCAGGATGAAATTTTTTCATATAAGCATTGCAACCCCAAACTTTAAGAAACGACAGCTTAGGTTTCTTGCCAAACCATAGTTCATATGGTGTCGCCTCAACGGATTTAGATGGTGCCCTATTTAATGTGAATGTAGCTGTCTTTAATGCATAACCCCAAAACGATAGTGGTAGATCCGTAAGAGACATCATAGATTGCACTATATATCTAATAAAGTACGGTTATGACGTTCGGACACACCATTATGCTGTGGTGTTCCATGTGGCATGAGTTTGTGAAACTATTCCACATTGTTTTAATTGAAGACCAAACTCGTAACTCAAATATTTGTCTCCGCGATCAGATCGTAGAAACTTTATTTTCTTGTCACGATGATTTTCCACTTCACTCTGAAATTCTTTGAACTGTTCAAATGTTTCAAACTTATGTTTCATCAAGTAGATATCCCCATATCTGCTCAAATCATCTGTGAAGGTCAGAAAATAATGATACTTGCTGCAAGCTTTAATATTCACCGGACCACATACATCAGTATGTATGATCTCCAACAAATCTGTTGCTTGCTTCATTGTTCCGGAGAACGGCGTTTTAGTCATCTTGCCCAAAAGGCATGGTTCGCAAGCATCAATTGATTCATAATCAAGTGATTCCAAAATCCCATCAGCATGGAGTTTCTTCATGCGCTTTACACCAATATGACCTAAACGGCAGTGCTACAAATAAGTTGCACTATCATTATTAACTTTGCATCTTTTGGTTTCAATATTATGATTATGTGTATCACTACGATCGAGATCCAACGAACTATTTTCATTGGGTGTGTAACCATATAAGGTTTTATTCATGTAAACAGAACAACAATTTATTCTCTTACTTAAATGAATAACCGTATTACAATAAACATGATCAAATCATATTCATGCTCAACGCAAACACCAAATAACACTTATTCAGGTTCAACACTAATCCCGAAAGTATAGGGAGTGTGCGATGATGATCATATCAATCTTGGAACCACTTCCAACACACATCGTCACTTCACCCTTAACTAGTCTCTGTTTATTCTGCAACTCCCGTTTCGAGTTACTAATCTTAGCAACTGAACTAGTATCAAATACTGAGGGGTTGCCATAAACACTAGTAAAGTACACATCAATAACATGTATATAAAATATACTTATGTTCACTTTGCCATCCTTCTTATCTACCAATCACTTGGGGTAGCTCCGCTTCCAGTGACTAGTCCCTTTGCAGTAGAAACACTTAGTCTCAGGCTTAGGACCAGACTTGGGCTTCTTCACTTGAGCAGCAACTTGCTTGCCATTCTATTTGAACTTCCCCTTCTTCCCTCTGCCCTTTTCTTGAAACTAGTGGTCTTGTCTACCATCAACACTTGATGTTTTTCTCGATTTCTACCTTCGTCAATTTCCGCATTATGAAGAGCTTGGGAATTGTTTCCGTTATCCCTTGCATATCATAGTTCATCACGAAGTTCTACTAACTTGGTGATGGTGACTAGAGAATTCTGTCAATCACTATCTTATCTGGAAGACTAACTCCCACTTGATTCAAGCGATTGTTGTACTCAGACAATCTGGGCACATGCTCACTAGTTGAGCGATTCTCCTCCATCTTTTAGCTATAGAACTTGTTGGAGACTACATATCTCTCAACTCGGGTATTTGCTTGAAATATTAACTTCAACTCCTGGAACATCTCATATGCTCCATGACGTTCAAAACGTCGTTGAATTCCCGATTCTAAGCCATTAAGCATGGTGCACTAAACTATTAAGTAGTCATCATATTGAGCTAGCCAAACGTTCATAACGTCTGCATCTGCTCCTGCAATAGGTCCGTCACCTAGCGGTGCATCAAGGACATAATTCTTCTGTGCAGTAATGAGGATAAACCTCAGATCACGGATCCAATCCGCATCATTGCTACTAACATTTTTCAACATGATTTTCTCTAGGAACATATCAAAATAAACACAGGGAAGCAACAACGCGAGCTATTGATCTACAACATAATTTGCAAAATACTACCAGGACTAAGTTCATGATAAATTAAAGTTCAATTAATCATATTATTTAAGAACTCCCACTTAGATAGACATCCCTCTAATCCTCTAAGTGATTACGTGATCCAAATCAACTAAACCATGACCGATCATCACGTGAGATGGAGTAGTTTTCAATGGTGAACATCGTTATGTTGATCATATCTACTATATGATTCACGCTCGACCTTTCGGTCTCCGTGTTCCGAGGCCATATCTGTATATGCTAGGCTCGTCAAGTTTAACCTGAGTATTCTGCGTGTGCAAAACTGGCTTGCACCCGTTGTAGATGGACGTAGAGCTTATCACACCCGATCATCACGTGGTGTCTGGGCACGACGAACTTTGGCAACGGTGCATACTCAGGGAGAACACTTCTTGATAATTTAGTGAGAGATCATCTTATAATGCTACCGTCAATCAAAGCAAGATAAGATGCATAAAAAGATAAACATCACATGCAATCAATATAAGTGATATGATATGGCCATCATCATCTTGTGCTTATGATCTCCATCTCCAAAGCACCGTCATGATCACCATCGTCATCGGCGCGACACCTCGATCTCCATCGTAGCATCGTTGTCGTCTCGCCAATCTTATGATTCCACGACTATCACTACCGTTTAGTAATAAAGTAAAGCATTACATCGCGATTGCATTGCATACAATAAAGCGACAACCATATGGCTCCTGCCAGTTGCCGATAACTCGGTTACAAAACATGATCATCTCATACAATAAAATTCAGCATCATGCTTTGACCATATCACATCACAACATGCCCTGCAAAAACAAGTTAGACGTCCTCTACTTTGTTGTTGCATGTTTTACGTGGCTGCTACGGGCTTAAGTAAGAACCAATCTCACCTACGCATCAAAACCACAACGATAGTTTGTCAAATAGACTCCGTTTTAACCTTCTCAAGGACCGGGCGTAGCCATACTCGGTTCAACTAAAGTTGGAGAGACAGTCGCCCACAAGCCATCTATGTGCAAAGCACGTCGAGGGAACCGGTCTCGCGTAAGCGTACGCGTAAGGTTGGTCCGGGTCGTCTCGTCCAACAATACCGCCGAACCAAAGTATGACATGCTGGTAGGCAGTATGACTTGTATCGTCCACAACTTACTTGTGTTCTACTCGTGCATATAACATCAACATAAATAACCTGGCTCTGATACCACTGTTGGGTTTCGTAGTAATTTCAAAAATTTCCTACGCACACGCAAGATCATGGTGATGTATAGCAACGAGAGGGGAGAGTGTTGTCTACATACCCTTGTAGACCGTAAGCGGAAGCGTTAGCACAACGCGGTTGATGTAGTCGTACGTCTTCACGGCCCGACCGATCAAGCACCGAAACTACGGCACCTCCGAGTTCTAGCACACGTTCAGCTCGATGACGTCCCTCGAACTCCGATCCAGCCGAGTGTCGAGGGAGAGTTCCGTCAGCACGACGGCGTGGTGACGATCTTGATGTTCTACCATCGCAGGGCTTCGCCTAAGCACCGCTACGATATTATCGAGGTGGACTATGGTGGAGGGGGGCACCGCACATGGCTAAGAGATCCAAGGGATCAATTGTTGTGTCTTTGGTGCTAGCCCTGCCCCTCTATTTATATGTTGAGCCCCGGGGTCGAAACTTGGAGCAAAAGCCTCCTCAAAGTCGGTTTTTCCCGAAAGGCAAGAGTCCCACTCGGACTCCAGGACCAAACGCCACAATCCTTGGCGTCTGGCCCAGACGCCATGGGCCTCAGCGTCTGGCCCAGGGCCAGACGCCAGGGTCTCCGGCGTTTGGCCCCCTGGCCTCCGCAAAACTCCTTTTGCACCGATCTAAAGCCTCATGGGCTTGACCCCTTGGCCTAACCATATCATCCAATATATGAATCTTTACGTCTCGACCATTTCGAGACTCCTCGTCATGTCCCCAATCTCATCCGGGACTCCGAACTCCTTCGGTACATCAAAACATGTAAACTCATAATATAATTGTCATCGTAACCTTAAGCGTGCGGACCCTACGGGTTCGAGAACAATGTAGACATGACCGAGACACGTCTCCGGTCAATAACCAATAGCGGGACCTGGATGCCCATATTGGCTCCTACATATTCTATGAAGATCTTTATCGGTCAGACCGCATAACAACATACGTTGTTCCCTTTGTCATCGGTATGTTACTTGCCCGAGATTCGATCGTCGGTATCCAATACCTAGTTCAATCTCGTTACTGGCAAGTCTCTTTACTCGTTCCGTAATACATCATCTCACAACTAACATATTAGTTGCAGTGCTTGCAAGGCTTATGTGATGTGCATTACCGAGAGGGCCCAGAGATACCTCTCCGACAATTGGAGTGACAAATCCTAATCTCGAAATACGCCAACCCAACATCTACTTTTGGAGACACCTGTAATGCTCCTTTATAATCACCCAGTTACGTTGTGACGTTTGGTAGCACCCAAGGTGTTCCTCCGGCAAACGGGAGTTGCATAATCTCATAGTTATAGGAACATGTATAAGTCATGAAGAAAGCAATAGCAACATACTAAACGATCAGGTGCTAAGCTAATGGAATGGGTCATGTCAATCAGATCATTCAACTAATGATGTGACCTCGTTACTCAAATAACAACTCTTTTGTCTATGGTTAGGAAACATAACCATCTTTGATTAACGAGCTAGTCAAGTAGAGGCATACTAGTGACACTCTGTTTGTCTATGTATTCACACATGTATTATGTTTCCGGTTAATACAATTCTAGCATGAATAATAAACATTTATCATGATATAAGGAAATAAATAATAACTTTATTATTGCCTCTAGGGTATATTTCCTTCATTATGTCCCGTTAATAGTTCACTATGTGTTTGGGCCCGGTCACGGCCTGGTGTGTCTTCCGGCCTATTTCCGACCCGATGAGTGTTATTTTTACGCTCATAAACCTGAGTTTAAACCAAGATATTTCATAGAGTTGAGATATTCGCTCCTATATTGCCACTAATGCAAAGGATTCCAAATATCCTATCTTTATTTTGTTTCCATGGGGAATGGGCAATTATGGACGAAATCAAGCCAGTACATGGAAAGGAGTAAAGAGGAGATCAAGTGGGATGCGCACAAGATGAGCCAGAGCAAAAGACGACATTCCATACAACCACGCTCGCTCGTATGCATGGTTGTATGGCCTGCCAGGGGCGCCCTCTAATTCACCACTACAAATACTATGAAGGGGCCAACGCCAGAAACAATACCTATCTTCGCCGAAACCTCCATCTTCGTCATCCACAGCAACCCTAGCCACCGCCACTTCCTATCTACATCTCCATAGCCACCACCATCACCACCATCATAGTACTCAGCCAAATAGCCATGCTTTGTAATCGAATATCACATCCAGCATCCATTGTAAGACATATTATCAATTAATCAATCTGCATGATGTGTTCTTCAATGATTTCTTTGTGTGATCTTGTCTTCATGTGTGAGTAGTTCGATAAGGTCATGGGATGAGGCAAAGTCCTACAACCCTATGTATTTGTTGGAGGGATCAATGGAAGTACTTTGAATTAGCGTCCCGTATGTGTAACATAAAATTACTTCATAGCTGTCTCTTGTCTCGTCCACATTCTTCATCCCTACAAGTACCAATGATCATGGAGAATGAGCCATGAAGAGGCTGAGGGTAGGGAGACCGTGGTGTGTTATTATGAACACCAGTTGTGACAGACAGGTTTAGTATGGTAACACAGATCCTATCTCTGGGGATACAAGAAGTGTATTCATTAAACGCCCAATGCTTTTGTCTTATTTCTATCTTAATTACCAGGCAACTGACTCTTGATGTAGGATGCCTGTCGGTCAAGACGTAATTTGGAGACATGCCCCACTTCGATATGCAGCAAGCACATCTTGATGGATGACTTCCAGGGCACAAGTTAAGATAGTGATGGTCCTATCATAAATATATGGTTGTAAGAATAAGTCCTCATATCCATGCCTATTTTTATAAGTGTCCTTACTGTTAAATTGATTTTTATCTGTTCAAAAGCAGGAATTAATTCTCTCGCAAAATCTTGGTAGAAACCTTTGACTTCAAGGGTGCCTTCCTCTCGTGGGTTCGATAACTCAGGGTCACCTCTAGGGGAAAAGTCGATAATCCTTTCTGCTCCTTTACCAGATCACTAAAGGGACTAATCACGGTTAGTGAAGGAATTGATCTGATTTCTGCCTAGTATGTCTTTCGGCATGTTAGTGGCCCATTATAGAGTTGGGGCCGTTTCCAGCCCGATGTGTCTTTCGGCTTGTTAATAGACGCCGCTACACTTGGGCCATTTGCGATCCGACGTGACTTTCAGTCTCTTAGCGACCCGTGTTCTGCCTGGAACGAATCCAGGCTGCCGCCACTTTCGACTTATCAAAGGCCCGTGTAAAACAGTGGCACATTTATGGCCCAATTGACTTTTGCCCTTTTAACGGCATGATGAGTAATTGGGCCAATAATGGCCTAGCATATTTTTTGGACTGCTAATGGTCCATGGGCTCTTTGGCACAATACATGCTCAATCTAACTTTCGACTTGTTAAAGGCCCTGGGCATCTTCTGGCCCAATTAAGCCCGAGTTGTGTATTAGCTTGTTAACAGTCCGTCACCTATATGGGCCAAATATGGCCAACATTTAATTTTGGCCTATTGACGACCCATTGATACTAGGGGCCTGCTATGGTTGTAGGAGTTGTTGGATTTCCCAAAGAGGAAAGGTGATTTAGCACAACAACAGAAAGTATGTCCCTCAGTTAAGAACCAAGATTTATCGAACTAGTAGGAGTAAACAAGCTAACAATGTTAACAACACCTGCACAAAACAAATAAAATTGCTTGCGCCCCACTTGGCAAGGGGGTTGTCATGCCCTTGCTAGTTACAAGATTAAAAGCAAATATATAGTGATAAGGGAAATATGGCAAAAAGGTAAAAAGAAAGTAAAAAGCAATTTTAGGAGTTTGTATTAATGGATAATAGACCCGGGAGCATAGGTTCACTAGTGGCATCTCTCTCTAAAGCAGGTAATGGCATGGTAACAAATTTTTGTTGGGTAATTGACAGAAAAGTAGCATTTTATAACAATCATTCATGGCATAATCTCACATAGGCATTGTGTCTGTGATAAGTAGACCATTAAACTTACTAACATCTACTACTATTACTCCACCCCAAGATCACTATCCAGCATGCATCTCAGAGTATTAAGTTTGCAAGAAACAAAATAACGCAGTAAGCAAGATAACATAATCTAGACAGAAAGAAATCTAGCAACAAGATTAAACCCCATCGTTTTATCCTTAGTGGCAACAATACAATACATGTCTTCAACATCCTTATTGTCACTGGATTAGAGCACTGCAAGATTGAACCCACTACTATGAACCACTCCCTCTGAAAGAAATGCTCATCTATCTTGGCCACAGAAGACTAATAGATCGAAAAACATACATAGCTATTTAATTATGCAGTAAAGAAACTTCAATAAATTCAATGTAAATCAATGAACAATCTGATCATAAATCCATAATTCATCGAACCCAACAAACACTGGTACAACAAGCTGCTATACAAACAGTTTTTAACCCCTTCCCGCAATGGCATTTTAAACCGTCGCATTGCTATTCGGGGCGATAGGGGGTCCTTCCCACATGACCCAGAAACCGTCAGGGATAGGCCCTCCGGTCACACACAGTGCGCAAAATGAGCTCGTATGCGACCGGGCTAGCCATCACATACAATTATACAGGCCCAATCATTTACGTTCGTAAGTACATCGCACACAATGAATCCGAGAGAAACATTTACCTTCGTATGTACATCCCACATAGTCAATCCAAGGAATACATTTTCGTTTGTATGTACATCCCACACCGTCAATCCAAGAAGAAGGTTTCCATTCATATGTACATCCCACACCATGAATCCCAGACAAACATTTCCGTCCGCATGTACATCAACCACAATTTTCCCCATCAAATCGTTTGTGATAGGCGTTGCCATTGCAGACGATATTAACAATTTAATCATTTTGCATTATTGAATGCATCACACACGGTGCATAGAAGAAACTGTGTGACATAGATTTCCCATCACACACACTTTTTATGTGGAAAACGTTGCGCAAGGTGGCCTAACACAAACGGTTTTCAAGAGGAAGTCATGTGTGATTGTTTATTGATCCAACACATTTCTTCCTAGAAACTGTGTGGGTTGTCTGAGGTCATCGCCCACGGTGTTTTCTCAATAACCGTTTGCAATAGAAAAAACCAATAAGCATGCTAATTGGCCTATTATTAATAATCCTTTTATTAATCAAATTGACATTTCATAATAAGCACACAATATATTTCATTTTCGTATTATGAACCAGGATTTCATAATTGAAATACACCAGAGTACAACATCATATAGCTTCAACACTTAGTTACACCATATACGCATATAGCTTGCCACCCCATTACACAACTGCACCAGCACCAAGTTTCACATGCAACATCTATAACCTTTGGAAGTTAGCATCATAGATGGTAGATAGATAGATGAATCTCATCTGGAAAACTGCTAGAGCGAAAGGAGAATATTTAGCCTTCATTGATGTTGAAGGTCCTTGCAACTTTAGGCCAGTGCTTGTGGATGATTGACCATCCACCCTCCGTCCTCTTGAGGAAGACTTCAATATTGTACCATGGGTGTTGTATGAATACCTTCCTCACCTCCTGACCATACATGTGGTTTGAGAGGTAATTGATACGTCCATTTTGCATCATGCTTTTATATTGATATTTATTGCATTATGGGTTGTTATTACACATTATGGTATAATATTTATGCCTTTTCTCTCTCATTTTACAAGGTTTACATGAAGAGGGAGAATGCCGGCAGCTGGAATTCTGGACCAAAAAGGGGCAAATCTGAGTGACCTATTCTGCACAACTCCAAAAGTCCTGAAAATTTACGAAGAATTATTTTGGAATATATAAAAAATATTGGGCGAAGAAATACCAGAGGGGGGCCCACCAGGTGGCCACAAGCCTGGGGGCGTGCCCTAGGGCTTGTGGGCCCCCTGGCAGGCTTTCGGTGCCCATCTTCTGCTACATGATGTCTTTTGACCTGGAAAAAACCAGAAGGAAGCTTTCAGGATGAAGCACCACCGTCTCAAGGCGGAATCTGGGCAGAAGTAATCTAGGATCTGGCGGAGCTGTTCTGCCGGGGAAACTTACCTCTCGAAGGGTGAAATCGAAGCCATCGTCATCACCAACGATCCTCTCATCGAGAGGGGGTCAATCTCCATCAACATTTTCACCAGCACCATCTCCTCTCAAACCCTAGTTCATATCTTGTATCCGATCTTTGTCTCAAAACCTCAGATTGGTACCTGTGGGTTGCTAGTAGTGTTGATCACTCCTTGTAGTTGATGCTAGTTGGTTTATTCGATGGAAGATCATATGTTCAGATCCTTAATGATATTCAATACCCCTCTGATTATGAACATGAATATGCTTTATGAGTAGTTACGTTTGTTCCTGAGGACATGGGAGAAGTCTTGTTATAAGTAATCATGTGAATTTGGTATCCGTTCGATATTTTGATGAGATGTATGTTGTCTTTCCTCTAGTGGTGTTATGTGAACATCGAATACACACTACAAAAAAAGACACATTCGTGACATCTTGGGCCGAACGAATTTTTTTCTGTCATGCTTATGACACTTCTATGATGATAACTGTGACAAAACCCGGTATCATCATAGATGTGGTGGGCTCCTACTTCTATAATAAAAAATCATGACAGAAAATGGGCTTTTCATCCTGGGTGGGCCGGAGGCGCACCTGCATGACATTCTTTGGGCCATCCATGACGGAAAAATCGTGGTAGAAGCGAGGGCGAGGAAAATTTTGGGGAGTTCTTGGTTATGGTGGGTGGTCGGGGCTAAGCGATGCACGAGGTTTGCGTGTTTCTCTCGTACACGTACGCGCGTGTGTGCGAGGCGTTGCACTCTAACTGAACCCGAGCGAGGCGTTGGGCTCTAACTGAACCCGAGCGATTGCACTAGCTACATTACTGCACCATGATTGATCCCTTGCTATTAACTGAACCCGAGTGATTCCTTCACTACTGCTGCTAACTGAAGCCGATCGAAACTGCCTCTTGATGAACAGTTCCTGGTGGGGGTTGGATGAACAGTTCCCGTGGTAGTGGAGGCCGTTGTCGCTGGATGAATAGGACCCCGATCGACGAGGTGGGGGATGAACAGTAGCCGGTGGAGGGACCCCGTGGAGGGCTGGTTGAACAGGACCCCATCACTAGTACGCATCAGTGCTATACAAACGGTTTTTAACCCCTTTTCGTGACGACATTTGGAATTGTCGCCTAGTGAGTGATGGTGATAGGGGGTCCTTCCCACATGACCCAGAAACCGTCGGGGATATGCCCTCCTGGCACACACACTCGGCAAAATGAGGTCGTGTGCGACCGACGAGCGCTCAAATACGGAAATACATACAGTAGAGCTAAAAAATACAATTATACAGGCGAAATTGTTTCCAGCCGCAAGTACATCCCACACAATCAGTCCCTGCTAAATGTTTCCGTTCGTATGTACATCCCACACAGTCGCTCCAAGGAAAACGTTTCCGTTCATAGGTACATCACACACAAATTTCCCTATTAAATTGTTTATGATAGCGTTGCCATTGCACATGATATTAACAATTTTATCGTTTGCGTTATTGAATGCATCACACACGGTCCATAGAAGAAACTGTGTGGCAAAGGCTATCCATCACAAACAGTTTTTATGTGGCAAACGTTTGCGCAAGGTGGCCTAACGCAAACAGTTTTCAAGAGAAAATTGTGTGTGATTGTTCATTGATCCAACACGGTTTATTCCTAGAAACTATGTGCATTTCCTGAGGTCATCGCCCATGGTATTTTTCAATAACCGTCTGCAATAGCAAAACCCAATTAGCAGGCTAATTCACCATTAGCAGGCTAATTGCCCTATTATTAATAATCCATTTATTAATCTAATTGACATTCATATTAAGCACATAATATATTTCATTTCCATATTAAGGAAGCATAATTTCATAATTGAAATTCATCAGAGTACAACATATATAGCTTCAGCACTCAGCTACCCCATTACACAGCTGCACCAGCACCAAGTTTCACATGCAACATGTAGAACCTTTCGAAATTAGCATCATAGACGGTATATAGACAGATGCATCTCATCTGGAAAACTGCTGAAGCGGAAGGCGAATATTGAGCCTTCATTCATGTTGAAGGTCTTTACAACTTTAGGCCAGTGGATGATTGACCGTCCATCCTTCGTCCTCTTCAGGAACACTTCAATATTGAACCATGGGTGTTGTATGAAAACCTTCCTTGCCTCCTGACCATAGAGGTAGTTTGAGAGGTAATCATCAGTGGACTGCTTTGGAAAGGCCTGAAAAAGGGTGTGCATAAATATCTTCTCTATATTGGAAATGGGGCAAAGGAATAAAAAGGCAAGGTATAATAGTTAGTACCATCTTGTAATGAACCGATGTCTTCTTCATTGTGATGACAAAGATCTAGTTGTTTTTTGTCGCTAATTTCTTTATCCTAACAATCTTTCTGAGTTTCTTGATTTGATTGATATTCATGGACAACTAATTTCCCCATATGCAAAAAGGGTCGAACAGTGGGTCAAAACCTCTGACAGCAGGACCTACATGTGCAAGACCAAATTGTTAAAAACCTAAATATTAGAATGGTTCCTGCAATTGCACAATAATATGCTATTAGACAATGGACCATACACATGCTAACCTCGATTGTAAACCTCAGTGCTTCCCATTTTTTCCCTGCAACACATATTCGGTAGTTAGCCATCAGGTTAAGTAAGGGTTCACATGCCATCAGTAAATATGTTGATGAAAAATAAGGACATCGCAGATTCATCAGATTAATTCAAGCCACATGAAAAACCCATTTATCCAAACCAAGCATGATTAAGAACTAGGAAATATAGCACTTGTATATGTTTCTCATGCATTAAGTGCAGCCAAATTCGGTTTATTCCTCATATGCACAACAATACAAAATTCTACCCATGACAATTGGACACCGCATTATAGAATTGAACCAAGCAGTTAACTAAACACCATAACAAATGAACCAAACATTAACTGAGCACCACATTGCACAATATAACATACTCCTAATAGAATATCAGACGGTTAACCAAACCAAGCATGCTTAACAACTTGGAAATATAGCAATTGTATTTGTTTCTCGTGTATTTACTACAGCCAAATTCAATTTATTCCTCACATGGTATACAATAACAGAATGCACCGACAACTATTGAACATCACATTGCAAAATTGAACCAAACAGTTAACTAAACACCACAACTCAAATGAACCAAACATTAACTGAGCACCACATTGCACAGTGTATAACCAAACCAAGCATGCTTGACAACTTGGAAATATAGCAATTGTATTCGTTTCTCATGTATTTTGTAAAGATAAATTCGATTTATTTCTCACATGGAAGACAATAAAAAATTACAGCCTGAAGAATTGAACATCACATTTGCAGAATTGAACCAAACAGTTAACTGAAGACGACAACTAATTAAAAAATAGTTAATAAGTGAGCACCACACTGCACGACATATAGAACATATACACTAGAGCAACATATTGCATGGTAAAATTAGATAGCACAATTCACTAGAGTTTGTGAAGGAAAAGCAGGAGCAGCACACGCAACGGGTAAACCGAGCATGCTTAACCGACGTAGCTAGCAAATGGCAAGGTGCTCCTCCAAGATCTGGGGGTCGGCACGAATGGCAGCCATCGCGACCTCATCCGCGCGTGCGGCCGCGATTTGCTTCTCCGCTGCCAAATGCTCCTCGATATCCTGGCTATACTACGCGCACCATGGCTTAGGGCGGCGCTTATTTGGTGGAGGGGTCGGTGATTTGGGTGGAAGGTGTCGCGCTCGCGCCAGCGGTCGGGGCATGTGGGATGTGGAAGGAGGAGGAGGATGGGGGTCGGGTGTGGATTACCTGCCTGGATAGACGAGGCCGAGCAGCATGAAGGAGGGTCACCGGTGAGGAGGCGGCACTGCAAGCAAGGAGTGAAGGTTTCAACTTGGAAAGGAAGGCGGAAATAGGGGAAATGTGGCTTTTGGTAAGGGGAAGGGGCGGGAGGTAGATATTTGTGATAGCATGGCTTATTAGGGATGATAGGCTACTCATATAAATAAGAAATTCCTTCTTTTCCGGGAGCCCATTTGGACAGAACTCCAAAGTTAAGCGTGCTCAGCTTGGAGTAGTTTCAGGATGGGTGACCGACTGGGAAGTTGCTCCCGGGTGCGCACGAGTGAGGCCAAAGTACGAAGAAAAGACTAGTATTGATCTATGGGGCCAGTCTAGATCCCACCAGGAGTAACGACGACCGGCGGGTGTGTCCGGGGCGTTACAAGTTGGTATCAGAGACGACCCTCGCGGTTACACGGATGTTTGCGGATAGGTGGACAGGTGCGCGGTCATGTTGTGCATGACGTTTGTGACCCGTCGTGGCACACGGCATGGCACATGTGCCGGACTGGATGCACAGACGTATGTGCCAAGAGGGAACGTTCCTGTGGCCCGACGAGGACATCGGTTCCTCTAAGTGGGGGTGTATGTGATTGCCTGGCTTATGAGGGATGATAGACTACTCATATAAATAAGGAACTCCTTCTTTTCCGGGAGCCCATTCGGACAAAACTACAAAGTTAAGCGTGCTTAGCTTGGAGTAGTTTCGGGATGGGTGACCGACCGGGAAGTTGCTCCTGGGTGCGCACGAGTGAGGACAAAGTGCGCAGAAAAGACTAGTATTGATCTGTGGGGCCAGTCTAGATCCCGCCAGGAGTAACGACCACTGGCGGGTGTGTCCAGGGCGTTACAATATTTCTGTGGAAGCCAAAAATTTGTAATCGCTTCAGCGAAAAAGCTGGCGCGCAAAGTGTCATCAGACACGGTCCCTTATTTAGAACTGTGTACCATATGTGAACATCACAAACGATTCAGATAGCTTAACCTGTGTGTGATGAGTTTTAACATCAAAAATGTTGGTTCAAATTTCCATGGTTATAGTGGTCATCCACTTCATTGCATAATTTGGGTACACAAAGGAGACAACAACACACCCACACTTCTTAACCAAGCAAGTTCAACAATTAAACAGAGCTAGCTGACCTAAACATTACTCTAACAAATTAAAGACCGGCGCTCTTAATTAAACAAAACAAAGAGTACTACTACGGCTGGTGCTAGTTGATCTTCGCCGCCGCCTCCATGTCCAGCTCGCGCTCGACGGTCTCCTGGGGAAGGGGCTCCATGGCATCCATCGCACCATACTCGGCAAGCATCTCACCATCCGCGTCCGCCATCTCTTTGGAAAAGACCGCCACGAGGTGGGCGTGGGCGGCCGCGATCTGGGCTTGGATGGGCTCCGTTGTCGCAAGGTATGCGGTGGAGGAACGGACGGCTACTTGAATGCTCTCGGTGATTGCCAGCTCTTCGGTCGTGGGTTGCCGACCGTTATCAGAGAAGCTTCGTTCGATTTGTGCAGTGACCGCCACGAGCTGGGCGTGGGCGGCCTCCATCAAGGCTAAAGCCGCCGCTACGGAACGGACAACTGCTGTGCCACTCTCGCCAGTTGCTATCCCCGAGGCAGATGTTGCTGCCGCCACCTAAGAAGCAACAACGGTCGTTTGGGCTGCCTTGGCCACCAGGTAGCAGATTGTGGCCGCGCTCATGCACCTTGTTAGCACGCGCATGGCGGCTGCGGCCGCGCTCTCGCCGAAGTGGGCCACCGAAGTTGCCCTCACGACGCGGGTCCACGTGCTCATCTTTCACCATCGATGATTGAACAGTGAAATGATATTTGGGGAGCGAGCTAGTGTGCTCGAGACGCTGGCTGTATACTGTAGGCAACGCACCTTCTCGCGTAAGCCATAGGCATAATATACACCGATGGTGCTTTAGGATTTTTTTATGCTGCATCTCACATGGTTGGTGATAATAAACTGTGTGTGATCTACTTGATTTTTCATCTTGATTTGAATTACATAATGGGGTCACAATGGCAATGGATGGTGTTTGAATTGCTAGACCTTTTATCTACAGTGAACATGCAACTATATGAGAATTGGAATTATTCAGGGTTCATTTGAACATTTGTTACACTAAATTGGTTTTCTAGCCATTTCAGGTGCACAATTCGAAATTAAACTACATGCACATGCTCTGGTGCACCAACATGGGTTGTAAAATCATATATGTGTCCATGGGTTTATGCTTATGTCCCACGCAAGAAATGGGGATGAAATTCGAACACCATGGCACCATGGCTCTCCGGCAAATGTCCACGTACTTGCTTTTGTAATTCTAGTAAATCCAGAATTCGTCCGAAATTCATGAAACTTGGTATGCTATCATGGAGCGGCATCAAAATGCCGTGGTAAAAATTTGTCCCATTTGGGCAGGTTTGGGGTATAAACTTCTCATAAACCAGAGCTTCTCACAACAAGTGTGATGGTTTCGGTAGGGAATGTGCCACCTTTAGGGACGAACCGATATCCGTTGCCTCTTCTCGATTTCAAATTTTTTCCTAGTGTCAACATAGAACAACAAGAGTGTTGTGTCAATTTTTGGGAATTCGGGTTCGTTTGGACATTTTTATGCATTAATTGAGTTTTCAATGCATTTATGTGCATAATTCAAATTTGAACTACATGCACATGCTCTAATGCATATAAATTGGTTGAAAATTCAAATCTGTGTCCTTGGTTGCATGCTTAGGTCCCATGCAAGATACGGGAATGAATGTCAAGCACCCTGCCACCGTCACTTGGCCACAAACATTGAGATACCTGGTTTTTAAATTCTAGTAAATCCAAAGCTCGTCTGAAATTCATGAAACTTGGCATGCTATCATGGAGCAGCATCAACATGCCATGGTAAAAAATTTGTCCCATTTGGGGCAGGTTTGGGTATATGCTTCTCAAAAACCAGAGTTTCTCACAACAAGCATGATGGTTTCGGTAGGGAACATCCCACCCTTGGGGACGAAACGATATCCATTGCCTCTTATTGCTTTCAAAATTTTCCTCGTGTCAACATAGAACAACAGGAGTGTTGTGTAAATTTTTGTGATTTTTTGTTTGGACATTTTTATGCATTAACCGAGTTTTCAATGCATTTATGTGCATAATTCAAATTTGAACTACATGCACATGCTCTAATGCATATAAATTGGTTGAAAATTCAAATCTGTGTCCTTGGGTGCATGCTTAGGTCTCATGCAAGAAACGGGAATGAATTTCAAACACCAGGGCACCGTTGATTGCCGACAAAATATTGAGATACCTGGTTTTTAAATTCTAGTAAATCCAAAACTCGTCTGAAATTCATGAAACTTGGCATGCTATCATGGAGCAACATCATGCCATGGTAAATTTTTTGTCCCATTTGGGGCAGGTTTGGGTATATGCTTCTCACAAACCAGAGCTTCTCACAACAAGCATGATGGTTTTGGTAGGGAACGTCCCACCTTTGGGGACGAAACAATATCCATTGCCTCTTATTGCTTTCAAAAAATTTCTCGTGTCAACATAGAACAACAGGAGTGTTGTGTCATTTTTTGTGATTTTTCAGGGTTCATTTGGACATTTTTATGCATCAATTGAGTTTTCAATGCATTTATGTGCATAATTCAAATTTGAACTACATGCACATGCTCCAATGCATATAAATTGGTTGAATTAATTGAGTTTTCAATGCATTTATGTGCATAATTCAAATTTGAACTACATGCACATGCTCCAATGCATATAAATTGGTTGAAAAATCAAATATGTGTCCTTGGGAGCATGCTTAGGTCCCATGCAAGAAATGGAATGAATTTCAAACACCAGGGCATCGTTGATTGCCGGCAGAACGTTGAGATACTTTATTTTTAAATTCTAGTAAATCCAAAACTCGTCTGAAATTCTTGAACCTTGGCATGCTATCATGGAATGGCACCCGACATGCTATGGTATTTTTCGTGTCCATTTTGAGAGAAGGCGCACTCGAATAATGACAACCAACAAAGGCATTTTGAAAAAATAGCTGCCACTTTAATATCTCAAACATTTGTATAATTCCAACCATGTGCATTCTGTTAACCATTCTTGTGACGCCACGTGTCTTAGTTTTATTGGCTGTAGGAGCTGCCGTGCGGACAGTCGCTTGACCTTGACTAAACGGGAGGCGTGCGAGCGCAGTTCGGTGTGCAGGCTGACCGAGAGGCATGCAAGCTATCCTCGAATGCGCAGGCTCACCAGGAACCGTGTGAGCTATACGCTGCACAAGCTCACTGGGAAGCGAGCCCTTTGATTTCCATGGCCGCCCGCCTTCCTCTCCGTGTGCGCGCCCCCCCTCAGCGGCATGGGACACCGCCGTTGAACGCTACCTCTCAGTGCCGCCAGCTGCCGTCCTCCTGGCCCCGCCCGTCGATCCTGGGACGACATGATGTTTGATTTACAAGTGAAGAACATTCTGTGTTGCATTGAAGACTTCAACAATGACGTCCCGAAGGACGACAACGACAATGATGGCGCAGCACGCCGCCTCCGCCGCCGCCGGAAATAAAGTTTTTTCTTGGTTTTAATACTGTATCTCGATCATATGAATATAAATTCATAGTATGACTGAATGAAATATATGGTTTGAGCGAACTTGCGCTTTTCTCTCTTAATGTACAAACTTATCAAATGATTTTCTTTTGAAAAAACGTCAATGGTTTTTAAATATAAAACACCCATCGCAAACGTTTTAGTTAGAACACCCGTATGCAAACCGGGAGCTTCCCCAGGAAGCCAAGGGAGAATGTGCCGAGCAGGATTTTTGTGGCTCTTGATCGCAAACGTTTTATATAGAACATCATATGCAAAGTGAGAGAAGGATTTGGGCATCTCTTCAATGCAAACGGTTCTTTTGGATGACCTGTGTGCAACCACTTACAAACAATTTGGTAAGATTTGCATCTGTCATATTGGGTATGTTGCCATTTGTCAAACTGGAAAGTTGACATTTGTTGATCTAGTAACATTGTCATTTGTCAACCTTGTAACACTATGATTTGTCAAAATATGAAGCTAAAACTCACTAGCAGTATCTAATTTTTGCAACTAAAATTCAGTAATTAAGCATATATTTCATTCATAGATTAAGCAATCGTTGTTAATTTATACAAACAGTTCAACTCGACAGCTAAACCGACCAAACTTTTCCCCAATTGTTGTCAACCACATACTGAAAGAGCTAGTTCAACTATATATACTAGCTAATTTTAAGTGCGTTGTACAGTTCCACCACATCTATAGTCAGATGAACTGAACAAAATAACCCCTAAATACTACTACTACAGAGGGGCTTTGTACTACTTCCGGCTGCCTCTCCTCTGCTGAGCGCGCTCAGTAAGAGGCAGAGGAGGAGGAGCCTACCGATGAGCTGGACAACTGCAATACGGTGCCTGATACGTCTCCATCGTATCTATAATTTTTGATTGCTCCATGCTATTATATTATCTATTTCGGATGTTAATGGGCTTTATTTTACACTTTTATATCATTTTTGGGACTAACCTAACCGGAGGCCCAGCCTGTAACGCCCTCGATGCGGCTATATCTCCCACGTGTCGAAGCACGACTTAGAGGCATAACCGCATTGAAAGCAATGTCGCAAGTGAGGTAATCTTCACACAACCCATGTAATAAAATAGGGGAAGAAGTTACATAGTTGGCTTACAATCGCCACTTCACACAATTACATGAATAAAGCATTACATCATCCAAATACAATCAAGGTCCGACTACGGAACCAAAATAAAAGAAGAACCCCAAATGCGACAAGGTCCCCGATCGACCCCAACTGGGCTCCACTACTGATCAACTGGAAACGGGACAACACAAAGGACAAGATCTTCATCGAGCTCCTCCTGAGCTTGGTTGCGTCACCTGCACGGTTCAACGGCACCTGCAAGCTGGTTTTGGAAGTATCTGTGAGCCACAGGGACTCAGCAATCTCGCACCCTCGCGATCAAGACTATTTAAGCTTATGGGTAAGGTAAAAGGTATGAGGTGGAGCTGCAGCAAGCGACTAGCATATATGGTGGCTAACATACGCAAATGAGAGCGAGAAGAGAAGGCAAAGCACGGTCGATAAAAGTATGATCAAGAAGTGATCCTAAACAACCTACGTCCAACATAACTCCAACACCGTGTTCGCTTCGCAGACTCCGCCGGAAAGAGACCATCACGGTTACACACACAGTTGACTCATTTTAATTAAGTTAAGGTTCAAGTTATCTACAACCGGACATTAACAAATTCCCATCTGCTCATAACCGCGGGCACGGCTTTCAAAAGTTCAAATCCCTGCAGGGGTGTCCCAACTTAGCCCATCACAAGCTCTCACGGTCAATGAAGGAATAGACCTCCTCCCGAGACATTCCGATCAGACTCGGTATCCCGGTTCTACAAGACATTTCGACAGGGTAAAACTAAACTAGCAACACCGCCCAAATGTGCCGACAAATCCCGATAGGAGTTGCACATATCTCTTTCTCAGGGCACACTCAGATGAGCCAGACGTCGGGTAGGCCAGCCCAGAGTTGCCCCTGGTAGCCCCGGACATCGCTCGGTTGGACCAACACTCAGAGGAGCACTGGCCCGGGGGGGGGGGGGGTTAAAATAATGATGACCCTTGGGCGCACGACCCCCAAGGGAAAAGAAAAGGCTAGGCAGCGAATGGTAAAACCAATGTTGGGCATTGCTGGAAGAGTTTTATTCAAGGCGAACTGTCAAGGGGTTCCCATTATTACCCAACCGCGTAAGGAACTCAAAATCCGGGAACATAACACCGATATGACGGAAACTAGGGCGGCAAGAGTGGAACAAAACACCAGGCATAAGGCCGAGCCTTCCACCCTTTACCAAGTATATAGATGCATTAATTAAATAAGATATATAGTGATATCCCAACAAGTAAACATGTTCCAACAAGGAACGATCTCCAAGTTCCAACAAGGAACAAAACTTCAATCTTCACCTGCAACTAACAACCCTATAAGAGGGGTTGAGCAAAGCGGTAACATAGCCAATCAACGGTTTGCTAGGACAAGGTGGGTTAGAGGCTTGGTTCAACATTATGGGAGGCATGATAAGCAAGTGGTAGGTATCGCAGCATAGGCATAGCAAAAGAGCGAGCATCTAGCAAGCTAAGATAGAAGTTATTTCGAGGGTATGGTCATCTTGCCTGAGATCCCGCAAGGAAGAAGAACGAGTCCATGAAGAAGACAAATGGACGTAGACGAACGGGTCCTCAAAAACGCGACATTATCGGAACCAACCCGAAGAAGCAAACACCGGAAAAGAAGCACACAACATAGTAAACAACCAACACATGAACATGGTATGATATGCGGGATGCGGTATGCGATGCATATGCATGATATGACAAGGAACGAATGAACCTGGCCTCAACTTGGAAAACCAAGTGTGCCACTGGAAATATGGGATGAAATCGCTTGAAAACGATATAAAGAATGCCGGAATCGGAGTTACGGTTTGGAAATGGCAAGCAATTGAAATATGACCACGTTCTGCGATTTACAGCAAGTAGCCATCTAAATGCAACAAGATGAACATGCTACAGCACTCAAACATGGCATCAAAATACATGGCAGGAATCCATTCATGATGCTTAACAAAAGATGAACACTGAGCTACGGCCAATTCATCCATTAACAGGTTCAAACAAGCATGGCAAAAATGCAAACGGTAAGCAGATCTCAGACTTAGTGAAATTAACACAAGCCTTGAATTTGAGATCAGATAGCACTCTTTGGAGCAACAAAACTACATGCTACAGGATCTGAACATGGCAATGTAAAGCATGGCATGGAGCTACTCAAAGAGCTTAGCAAAAGTCCCTTAGTGACCTTGAGCCAAAAGGGATCAGAAAATACAATTGCAAGCATGTGAACATGGCAAAAACATAATCAGTTCTTAGACTTAGTGAAAACTGGAACATGCTGAAAACAGATATCAAGTAGGCATGTTAACGAGCTCGATGCACTCACTACAGAGCAAGGCATGACAATCTAAGCATACACCCAACAAGAATACACAAAATTCAAGCTAGACATGGCATGAACAATAGCATAGCATGCACGGATCAACTACAACATCCTCGGCAAAATCGCTAACAAGTAGACAATCTGCCCAGATTCACGAAATAGCAAAAGTAGAGCTCGATTGACTCTAGCTAGGGTGCTCCATAATTGCAAACAAAGACATGGATGGATAGATCACTACAAGATTAACAAAACATCCTTACTAATCATCCTCAAAAGAGGCACAGATCACTAGGAAACAACATGAACATATGACCATATGAGATAAACAGCTCAAGGACTTAGTGGAAATGCTAAGTCCCTGAAATCAGCATTACCAAGTGCCTCACTTTGCAAGCTTGTGCTAGTCAGCACACACATCACAAAAATACATGGGTTGCACCTCTATAAAGATGGCAAAACCCTTAACAAAACACATGAAGAGCTCATGGGCATATCATGCACACAATAATCATGGCAAAAATGACAAATATCTAAATGGAGCAGCAGATCTGACAATTATCTCAAATAGCATTCTTCTAACAACATTTCGGGCATCAAGATGAACTCAAATGAAAATGATGCAATGAGATGAAATGATGTACTCTATGAGGCGAACATTTTGATATGCTATATGCATGAATCGGAGCTATGGATGAAAAGTTACGATGCGATGAACTTGAGCATTTGAAACTGGGAAAACGGGGACTTAGTAGAAATTGGACCTCGGCCAGTTCTAGGGTTGGGACGGAAAACGAGGCACGGACGAAGTTCGCCGGAGCACGAACGAAGGCAGCGACGGTGGTGGCCGGAAAGTGCGGGCTCTCGCCGGAGGACGCGGGCCCGAGCTAGATCCCGCCGGATCCGGCCCGATCCGGGCGCGTGGCGCCATGGGGAGGACGGCGGCGGCCGGTGGCGCTGAGGTCCGGCGACCTAGGCGGCGGGGCAGGGCGCCGGTGGAGAGCGGGGGTGGCGGCGCCGGCGCGAGGTGGCGGTGGCGTGCGACGAGCTAGGCGGAGCCGGGCGGCTCGGGCGCCTC
Organism: Triticum aestivum; assembly: GCF_018294505.1. NCBI lineage: Eukaryota > Viridiplantae > Streptophyta > Magnoliopsida > Poales > Poaceae > Triticum > Triticum aestivum. The sequence goes on along the minus strand of NC_057803.1, from coordinate 297,367,982 downwards.
GGCCAGGCGGTGGTGGATCTGGGCCCGCACGGGCCCGCAAAGGGCTCCGTGGGCCGCGGCGGCGGGGAGGAGCGGGAGGCCAGGTGGCGCTCCGCGAGTGGCTGAGGAGAAGCGGCAGGGCGACGTGGCAGCTCCGGATTGGTCCGGGTGAGGTGGAAGGCGTGGCCAGACATGTCCGGCGGCGCGAGACGAAATGTCCGGCGGCGCGCGGAGGAGTTTTAGGGTTTCATCTGCGCGAATTTTGCAGGGGATCACATATATATATAGGTAGAGGGAGCTAGGAGAGTCCAAATGAGGTGCGGTTTTCGGGCACGCGATCGTGATCGAACGACCAAGATGATGGAGGAGGTTTTGGTGGGTTTTGGGCCAAATTGGAGGGGTGTTGAGCTGCAACACACATGAGGCATTTTCGGTCCCTCGGTTAACCGTTGGAGCATCAAACGAAGTCCAAATGGTACGAAACTTGACAGGCGGTCTACCGGTTGTAAACCAAGGCCGCTTGGCAAGTCTCGGTCCAATCCGGAAGTGTTTAATCCCCAAACAAAAGAAAGGTAGAAATGACCACCAGAGGAGATAGGAGCGCTGGAATGCAAAACAGACAACGGGGAAAATGCTCGGATGCATGAGACGAACACGTATGCAAATGAAATGCACATGATTACATGATATGCAATGCATGACACACAAGCAATGACAAGGCACAATAGCGAAAAACTAGACGACACCTGGCACATCGGTCTCGAGGCGTTACACAACCCAAATTGTTTTTTTGTGCCTATTTTAGGGTTTCAAAGAAAAGGAATATCAAACGGAGTCCAAACAGAATGAAACCTTTGGAACGTGATTTTCTCAACAAACATGATCCAGGAGACTTGGAGTGGGCGCCAAGAAACAACCGAGGAAGCCACGAGGCAGGGGGCGTGCCTACCCCTGGGCGTGCCCTTCACCCTCGTGGGCCCCTCGTTGCTCCACCGGCGTACTTCTTCCTCCTATATATATCCACGTACCCCCCAAACATCCACGAGCACCATGAAAACCTAATTCCACCGCCGCAAGCTTCTGTACCCGAGAGATCCCATCTCGGGGCCTTTTTCGGAGCTCCGCCGGAGGGGGCATTGATCATGGAGGGCCTCTACATCAACTCCATGGCCTCTCCGGTGATGTGTGAGTAGTTTACTTCAGACCTACGGGACCATAGTTATTAGCTAGATGGCTTCTTCTCTCTCTTTGGATCTCAATACAAAGTTCTCCTTGATCTTCTTGGAGATCTATTCGATGTAATCTTCTTTTGCGGTGTGTTTGTCGAGATCTGATGAATTGTGGGTTTATGATCCAGTTTATCTATGAACAATATTTGATTCTCCTCTGAATTCTTTTATGTATGATTGGTTTATCTTTGCAAGTCTCTTCGAATTATTAGTTTGGTTTGGCCTACTAGATTGATCTTTCTTGCAATGGGAGAAGTGCTTAGCTTTGGGTTCAATCTTGCGGTGCTCGATCCCAGTGACAGAAAGGGAAAATGACACGTATTGTATTGTTGCCATCGAGGATAAAAAGATGGGGTTTATATCATATTGCATGAGTTTATCCCTCTACATCATGTCATCTTACTTAAAGCATTACTCTATTCTTATGAACTTAATACTCTAGATGCATGCTGGATAGCGGTCGATGTGTGGAGTAATAGTAGTAGATGCAGAATCGTTTTGGTCTATTTGTCGCGGACGTGATGCCTATATACATGATCATACCTAGATATTCTCATAACTATGCTCAATTCTATCAATTGGTCGACAGTAATTCGTTTACCCATCGTAATACTTATGCTCTTGAGAGAAGCCACTAGTGAAACCTATGGCCCCCAGGTCTATCTTCCATCATATTAATCTTCCAACACTTAGTTATTTCTTTTGCCGTTTATTTTACTTTGCATCTTTACTTCTCTTTATCATAAAAATACCAAAAATATTATCTTATCATATCTATCAGATCTCACTCTCGTAAGTGACCGTGAAGGGATTGACAACCCCTTTATCGCATTGGTTGCAAGGTTCTTATTTGTTTGTGTAGGTGCGTGGGACTCGAGCGTGATCTCCTACTGGATTGATACCTTGGTTCTCAAAAACCGAGGGAAATACTTACGCTACTTTACTGCATCACCCTTTCCTCTTCAAGCGAAACCAACGCAGTGCTCAAGAGGTAGCAAGAAGGATTTCTGGCGCCGTTGCCGGGGAGATTCGCGCCAAGTCAAGTCAAGATTTGATTCCCAACAACGAGCCATTTCTGGCACCGTTGCCGGAGTCTATGCACAAGTCAAGACATACCAAGTACCCATCACAAACTCTTATCCCTCGCATTACATTATTTGCCATTTGCCTCTCGTTTTCCTCTCCCCCACTTCACCCTTGCCGTTTTATTCGCCCTCTCTTTTTCCGTTCCCCTTCTCTTTTTTCTATTTGCCTTTTTGCCTGTTTCTTGTTTGCTTGTGTGTTGGATTGCTTGGTTGTCACGATGGCTCAAGACAATACTAAATTGTGTGACTTTACCTATACCAACAACAATGATTTTCTTAGCACTCGGATTGCTCCTCTTACCGATACTGAATCGTGTGAAATTAATGCTGCTTTGTTGAATCTTGTCATGAAAGATCAATTCGCCGGCCTTCCGAGTGAAGATGTCGCTACCCATCTAAATAGCTTTGTTGATTTGTGTGATATGCAAAAGAAGAAAGATGTGGACAATGATATTGTTAAATTGAAGCTATTTCCTTTTTCCCTTAGAGATCATGCTAAAACCTGGTTTTCATCTTTGCCTAAAAATAGTATTGATTCATGGAATAAGTGCAAAGATGCTTTTATCTCTAAATATTTTCCTGCCGCTAAAATCATCTCTCTTAGAAACGATATTATGAATTTTAAGCAACTTGATCGTGAACATGTTGCACAATCTTGGGAGAGGATGAAATTAATGATACGTAATTTCCCTACACATGGTTTGAATTATGGATGATTATACAGAATTTTTATGTCGGATTGAATTTTGCTTCTAGAAATCTATTAGATTCGGCCGCAGGAGGCACTTTTATGGAAATCACTTTAGGAGAAGCTACTAAACTTCTAGATAATATTATGGTTAATTATTCTCAATGGCACACCAAAAGATCTACTAGTAAAAAAGTGCATGCAATTGAAGAGATTAATGTTTTGAGTGGAAATATGGATGAACTTATGAAATTGTTTGCTAATAAGAGTGTTTCCTCTGATCCTAATGATGTGCCTTTGTCTACCTTGATTGAGAATAATAATTAATCTATGGATGTGAATTTTGTTGGTAGGAACAATTTTGGTAATAACGCGTATAGAGGTAATTTTAATTCTAGGACGTTTCCTAGTAATTCCTCTAATAATTATGGTAATTCCTACAACAATTCTTATGGAAATTTTAATAATATGACCTCTGAATTTGAGACTAGTGTTAAGGAGTTTATGAATTCGCAAAAGAATTTCAATGCTTTACTTGAAGAAAAATTGCTTAAAGTTGATGAATTAGCTAGGAACGTTGATAGAATTTATCTTGATGTTGATTCTTTGAAATTTAGATCTATTCCACCTAAGCATGATAACAGTGAGTCTCTCAAAGCCATGAGACTTTCCATTGATGAGTGCAAAGAAAGAACCGCTAGGATACGTGCTAAGAAGGATTGCTTTGTGAAAGCGTGTTCTTCTAGTTTCTATGAAATTAAGGATGAAGATCTAAAAGTGATTGATGTGTCTCCTATTAAATCTTTGGTTTGCAATATGAATCTTGATAATGATGGGACTGAAGATGAGCCACCTTTACCTAGAAGGCGTTCCAAAAATTCTGAGTTTTTAGATCTTGATGCAAAAATTGTTAAAAGTGGGATTAAAGAGGTCAAAACTTTAAATAGCAATGAACCCAATATTTTGGATTTCAAGGAATTTAATTATGATAATTGATCTTTGATAGATTGTATTTCCTTGTTGCAATCTGTGCTAAATTCTCCTCATGCTTATAGCCAAAATAAAGCTTTTACTAAACATATCGTTGATGCTTTGATGCAATCTTATGAAGAAAAACTTGAGTTGGAAGTTTCTATCCCTAGAAAACTTTATGATGAGTGGGAACCTACAATAAAAATTAAAATTAAAGATCATGAGTGTTATGCTTTGTGTGATTTGGGTGCTAGTGTTTCCACGATTTCAAAAACTTTGTGTGATTTGCTAGGTTTCCGTGATTTTGATGATTGTTCTTTAAACTTGCACCTTGCGGATTCCACTATTAAGAAACCTATGGGAAGAATTAATGATGTTCTTATTGTTGCAAATAGGAACTATGTGCCCGTAGATTTCATTGTTCTTGACATAGATTGCAATCCTTCATGTCCTATTATTCTTGGTAGACCTTTCCTTAGAACGATTGGTGCAATTATTGATATGAAGGAAGAGAATATTAAATTCCAATTTCCATTAAAGAAAGGCATGGAACACTTCCCTAGAAAGAAAGTTAAATTACCATATGAATCTATTATGAGATCCACTTATGGATTGCCTACCAAAGATGGCAATACCTAGATCTATCCTTGCTTTTATGCTTAGCTAGGGGAGTTAAATGATAGTGCTTGTTGGGAGGCAACCCAATTTTATTTTTTATTCCTTGCTTTTTGCTCCTGTTTAGTGATAAATAATTTATCTAGCCTCTGTTTTGGTTGTGTTTTTTGTGTTTAATTAGTGTTTGTGCCAAGTAGAACCGTTGGGAAGACTTGGGGAAAGTCTTTTTGATCTTTCTGTAGAAAACAGAAACTTTAGCGCTCACGAGAATTGCTGCCATTTTTATTTGGAAAGTGATATTTAGTTAATTATTTTTGCATATGATTAATAGATAAATTCCTCACGTCCAGAAATTTATTTTAGAATTTTTGGGCTTCCAGAAGTTTGCGTTAGCTACATATTACTACAGACTGTTCTGTTTTTGACAGATTCTGTTTTTCGTGTGTTGTTTGCTTATTTTAATGAATCTATGGCTAGTAAAAGAGTTTATAAACCATAGAGAAGTTGTAATATAGTAGGTTTAACACCAATATAAATCAAGAATGAGTTCATTACAGTACCTTGAAGTGGTGTTTTGTTTTCTTTCGCTAGCGGAGCTCACGAGATTTTCTAGTTTGAGTTTTGTGTTGTGAAGTTTTCAAGTTTTGGGTAAAGATTTGATGGATTATGGAACAAGGAGTGGAAAGAGCCTAAGATTGGGGATGCCCATGGCACCCCAAGGTAAAATTCATTTTACACGAAAAAGCCTAAGCTTGGGGATGCCCCGGAAGGCATCCCCTCTTTCGTCTTCGTCTATCGGTAACTTTACTTGGAGCTATATTTTTATTCACCACATGATATGTGTTTTGCTTGGAGCATCTTGTATGATTTGAGTCTTTGTTGTACACACCTTTTGAGAGAGACTCACATGATTTGAAATTTATTAGAATACTCTATGTGCTTCACTTATATCTTTTGAGCTATATAGTTTTTGCTCTAATGCTTCACTTATATCTTTTAGAGCACGGCGGTGGTTTTATTTTATAGAAATAATTGATCTCTCATGCTTCACTTATATTATTTTGAGAGTCCTTCAGAACAACATGTAAATTTGCTTTAATATAAAAACTTTCATAGAAGTGCATTGAATACTATGAGAAGTTTGATACTTGATAATTGTTTTGAGATATGGAGATGGTGATATTAGAGTCATGCTAGTTGAGTAGTTGTGAATTTGAGGAATACTTGTGTTGAAGTTTGTGATTCCCGTAGCATGCACGTATGGTGAACCGTTATGTGATGAAGTCGGAGCATGATTATTTATTGATTGTCTTCCTTATGAGTGGCGGTCGGGGACGAGCGATGGTCTTTTTCTACCAATCTATCCCCCTTGGAGCATGCACGTAATACTTTGTTTCGATAACTAATAGATTTTTGCAATAAGAATGTGAGTTCTTTATGACTAATGTTGAGTCCATGGATTATACACACTCTCATCCTTCCACCATTGCTAGCCTCTCTAGTATCGCGCAACTTTCGCTGGTACCTTAAACCCACCATATACCTTCCTCAAAACAGCTACCATACCTACCTATCATGGCATTTCCATAGCCATTCCAAGATATATTGCCATGCAACTTTCCACCGTTCTGTTATTATGACATGCTTCATCATTGTCATATTGCTTGCATGACCATATAGTTGACATCGTATTTGTGGCAAAGCCACCGTTCATAATTCTTCATACATGTCACTCATGCATCATTGCACATCCCGGTACACCGCCGGAGGCATTCACATAGAGTCATATTTTTGTTCTAAGTATTGAGTTGTAATTATTGAGTTGTAAGTAAATAAAGTGTGATGATCATCATTATTAGAGCATTGTCCCAAGTGAGGAAAGGATGATGGAGACTATGATTCCCCCACAAGTCGGGATGAGACTCCAGACGAAAAAAGAGGCCAAAAAATAAAGAAGGCCCAAATAAAAAAATGAGAGAAAAAGAGAGAAGGGACAATGCTACTATCCTTTTCCACACTTGTGCTTCAAAGTAGCACCATGATCTTCATGATAGAGAGTCTCCTATGATATCACTTTCATATACTAGTGGGAATTTTTCATTATAGAACTTGGCTTGTATATTCCAATGACGGGCTTCCTCAAAATGCCCTAGGTCTTTGTGAGCAAGCAAGTTGGATGCACACCCACTTAGTTTCTTTTGTTGAGCTTTCATATACTTATAGCTCTAGTGCATCCGTTGCATGCCAATCCCTACTCACTCACATTCATATCTATTAATGGGCATCTCCATAGCCCATTGATACGCCTAGTTGATGTGAGACTATCTTCTCCTTTTTGTCTTCTCCACAACCACCATTCTATTCCACATATAGTGCTATATCCATGGCTCATGCTCATATATTTGCGTGAAGATTGAAAAAGTTTGAGAACATTAAAAGTATGAAACAATTACTAGGCTTGTCATCGGGGTTGTGCATGATTTAAATATTTTGTGTGGTGAAGATAGAGCATAGCCAGACTATATGATTTTGTAGGGATAACTTTCTTTGGCCATGTTATTTTGAGAAGACATGATTGCTTAGTTAGTATGCTTGAAGTATTATTATTTCTATGTCAATATTAAACTTTTATCTTGAATCTTTCAGATCTGAACATTCATGCCACAATAAAGAAAAATTACATTGAGAAATATGTTAGAAAGCATTCCACATCAAAAATTCTTCTTTTATCATTTACCTACTCGAGGACGAGCAGGAATTAAGCTTGGGGATGCTTGATACGTCTCCAACGTATCTATAATTTTTGATTGCTCCATGCTATTATATTATCTGTTTTGGATGTTAATGGGCATTATTTTACACTTTTATATCATTTTTGGGACTAACCTACTAACCGGAGGCCCAACCCAAATAGCTGTTTTTCCCTATTTTAGGGTTTCAAAGAAAAGGAATATCAAACGGAGTCCAAATGGAATGAAACCTTCGGGAACGTGATTTTCTCAACAAACGTGATCCAAGAGACTTGGAGTGGACGTCAAGAAACAACCGAGGAAGCCATGAGGCAGGCGGGCGCGCCTACCCCCCTGGGCGCGCCCTCCACCCTCATGGACCCCTCATTGCTCCACCGATGTACTTCTTCCTCCTATATATATCCACATACCCCCAAACATCCAGGAGCACCACGAAAACCTAATTCCACCATCACAACCTTCTGTACCCGAGAGATCCCATCTCGAGGCCTTTTCCGGAGCTCCGCCGGAGGGGGCATTGATCACGGAGGGCCTCTACATCAACTCCATGGCCTCTCTGGTGATATATGAGTAGTTTACTTCAGACCTATGGGTCCATAGTTATTAGCTATATGGCTTCTTCTCTCTCTTTGGATCTCAATACAAAGTTCTCCTCGATCTTCTTGGAGATCTATTCGATGTAATCTTCTTTTGCGGTGTGTTTGTCGAGATCCGATGAATTGTGGGTTTATGATCCAGTTTATCTATGAACAATATTTGATTCTCCTCTGAATTCTTTTATGTATGATTGGTTTATCTTTGCAAGTTTCTTCAAATTATCAGTTTGGTTTGGCCTACTAGATTGATCTTTCTTGCAATGGGAGAAGTGCTTAACTTTGGGTTCAATCTTGCGGTGCTCAATCCCAATGACAGAAAGGGAAACGACACGTATTGTATTGTTGCCATCGAGGATAAAAATATGGGGTTTATATCATATTGCATGAGTTTATCCCTCTACATCATGTCATCTTACTTAAAGCCTTACTCTGTTCTTATGAACTTAATACTCTAGATGCATGCTGGATAGCGTTCGATGTGTGGAGTAATAGTAGTAGATGCAGAATCGTTTCGGTCTACTTGTCGCGGACGTGATGCCTATATACATGATCATACCTAGATATTCTCATAACTATGCTCAATTCTATCAATTGCTCGACAGTAATTCGTTTACCCACCGTAATACTTATGCTCTTGAGAGAAGCCACTAGTGAAACCTATGGTCACCGGGTCTATCTCCATCATATTAATCTTCCAACACTTAGTTATTTCTTTTGCCGTTTATTTTACTTTGCATCTTTACTTATCTTTATCATAAAAATACTAAAAAATTATCTTATCATATCTATCAGATCTCACTCTCGTAAGTGACCGTGAATGGATTGACAACCCCTTTATCGCGTTGGTTGCGAGGTTCTTATTTGTTTGTGTAGGTGCATGGGACTCGAGCGTGATCTCCTACTGGATTGATACCTTGGTTCTCAAAAACTGAGGAAATACTTATGCTACTTTACTGCATCACCCTTTCCTGTTCAAGGGAAAACCAACGCAGTGCTCAAGAGGTAGCAAGAAGGATTTCTGGCGCCGTTGCCGGGGCATGCTCTGCTTGCGTCCCGTCGCACGCGCTCTGCTCTCGCATCCCTCCAGGTGCTCTGACCTCGTCCCTCCATGCGCGCTGCCAGTTTTTGGGGCCGACGCACAATCACACACGTTTGTGTGCATGCGGTTGTGCCGGGCGTGGCGCGACGATGCAGTTACGCGCTGCAAAAACTGGCATCCGGACATGCCGAGAATCCACGCCGCCCGGCCCCCTTTTATTCCTGCGGCCATTTACCTTCATCTCTCATCTCACACGACACAATAAGCACACCCATGAGGACACATACAGAGAGGACATCCAGCGGTTCCAATGGCGCTCCCAGCGGCCAACAACGACAACAGCGGGCAGTTCACCACGCAACACGTCATGGACACCCACCTGAGGGGGAAGGCTCTCTAGGTGGTGTACATGAACGATCCGGTCTTAGCAGAGAGCTCCATCCAAACTATGGAGAAGTTCCTTGCCGAGGACAAGTACCAAGTGGTCGGCTTCGACCTCGAGTACACCATGGGTCGTGCCGGGCATGATCAGAAGGTTGCCGTTGCCCAGTTGTGTGTGCGACATGACGTCCTCGTCTACCACTACCACCTGGCCACAAGGGCTGGCGAGCGTTTCTCCAGGTTTATCAACAGCTTCGACTACAGTTTCGCTATGGTGGCCACCACCAACGATCTAAAAGCGCTCAAGATTTCGGGCTTGAAATGCCCAAATCTTGTCAACATCCAGCACCACTACAAGGTCTGGGGGAGCGACACCAACAAACTTAACTCCCTGGTTGATCTTGCCTCGGCCATCATCGACCCCTACTACGCGAATATGAAGGAAGAGGGCAAGAAGGACAAGAACGCCTGGCACAGTGTTTGGCATGAGAGACTGGATGAAGAACACGTCAAGTACACGGCCAAGGACGCGTACAAAAGCTACGAGATGTACAGGCAGATCGTTGACATGAGGAACTGTCTTCTTCCTGCCCCAGACGAGGGATCGAGCCACAGAGCAGAGGCGGGAGCGTCACAGGAAGTAGATGACTAGACGATCTTTTCTCCTACTTTAGAATGCATGCAATTGTTTATTGAGGTGTGTGCCAATGATCTGTATAGTCACTTATGTAATTGGACATTTATTTCAGTTATATATGTATACATGTTATTCGTCTGTAGACAGAGCAAATCACACGGCTTATTAGCAGCAATCATGTGTGTTATTATTGGTCTTCGCATACATTTCTGATTACAGATCTGTTTGCCGCGTATCACACACATCTTGTTCAGTTGAACCGTTTCCATTGTGTTGCCTAATCACACACAATTCATCCTAGTGAACCGTATGCTCTATGTCGCACACACCTTCATCTGGCTACCTGTTTCTTTTGTTCCTCCTCATCACAAACAGTTAATTGAAAAATGAACCGTATGCCCTGCATCGCACACGCAACTAAAATCTGAACCGTGTTTGATGCATCCGTCATCGCAAATGTTTTGCACCTTTTTTGATGGTTCTTTTACACCACCATTTGTGATTATGGCATCGCACACAGTTTTGTCGAAGGGTCTCTGATCGTAGTGTCGCATTTGGACCATCCTGCAGTAGTGCGTGGAGGGCTGGTTGAACAGTAGCCGGTGGAGGCTGGATGAACAGGACCCCCATGGAGGGCTGGATGAATAGTAGCTGGTGGAGGCTGGATGATCATGACCCTGTGGATGAACAATAGCTGGTGGAGGCTGGAGGAAGTCGACGGTTGATGAACAGTAGCAGGTGGAGGCTAGAGGAAGTCGACGGTGGATGAAAAGTAGCCCATTGAGTCCCGTTTTGCGGTACGCCACACCCCTCCCGATGAACAGGACCCCATTTCGACCATAGGCACTCCAACACAAGTCCGTTTCCTCCGTTTTGCGGTACGCCGCTGTCAGGACCCCGACTCAATGTCACATCGATCTAGCCGGTAACACCTCATATCACTTTGCGGCCTCACGCACGGTATCCCCACGGGTGTCGCCTTACCTTTGCCCGGGACCGTTTGCGCCTTTTGGCTCACGTATATGATAGTGTCGCTAGCATCCATATGATAAGGAGCCCGGGCTGACATGACTAGTCGTAAACCCAAAGTGGCACAGACTTACAGGGACAGGCATCCATGACCCAGCTTCGAACGTGTCGGTCATCAGCAAGTGGGTCCGGGCTGTAGCACTGGGCTAGCAGGACTCCGGTAAACCGGGCTGTAGCGGGCTAACAGGACTCCGGTACTCAAAGCGTGACATTTCCCCGAAGGGACAGACACAGGAACGAAGAAGGACACATGCCGGCCAGCCTAAGTGTTCCAGAGCAGTAGCAAGCTACCATGGCTCAGCGGTAACACTAGGAGACATTTCCCGGTAAGAGAGGCTACTAAAGATAAACAACTAGATAGTCAGATCCCACACATACCAAGCATTTCAATCATACACACAATATGCTCGATATGTGCAAATACAACGAAGCATCACAACATGACTCTATGACACAAGTACTTTATTTAAGGCTCAGGGAGCCATACATAACATACACAAAGGTACGGGTCTCACGACCCAACATTCAAGTCATACAGTCATACAAACCAGCAGCGGAAGTAACTTGTCTGAGTACAGACAACTAGTAAAATAAAAGAGGCTTGGAAAGCCTAGCTATACTACATGGTCCTTCACAAGCTCAGGATCACCACCTGGGCCTTTAGCCTACTCGTTGATGTCAACGTCTACATAGAACCCATCAGAAGGGGTTGCAGCGTCTTCTGTAAAAAAATGTAAATTATAGCAACATGAGTACAAAGGTACTCAGCAAGACTTACATCAGATCCTACATACATGCATAGTATCAAGAAGGGTTGGTGGAGTTATTGCAGCAAGCCAGCTTTGACTCTTGGCTAGGCTATCCTACGATACTCCAACTTGAAATGGTTTTGCGCACACGAGTCCACTACTCACCACTTCAATACACTACCGAGGATCCGCCTCCGTCTTCCTACGGAAAAGCCATCCTCGGCACTCACACTTATCTTGAGGCTTTTAGCAGTTTCCATTTACTTGTCTATGAACTGTATAGGCAACCAAGTAGTCCTTTACCGCGGACGCGGCTATTCGAATAGATTATGATAACCCTGCAGGGCTGTACTTCTTCATACATGTTTCCACCACTTAGCGTCTGCACACGATATGTGCTCGGCAGACTTCAAGCGAAAGCCGACGTGGGTGTAGACCACGACCTACCTAAACACTTAAGCCTCTAGTCCAGGTTTATCGCCTATTCAGGTTCCATCCGCAGGGAGTCCGGCCGAGGTTTCCCATACGGCCCCGAACGATGTGAACAGGGTTCCGGAGATACCTAACGGGTATTCGGTACACTCGGCCACGTACCTACCGCATCACAGCCCACCCCTACGGTCAGCGCTGTCCACGGCCTCCAGTAGGCTACAAACACCAGAAACTACTTGCAACTCCTGGACAGAGAGCTAGGGTGAATAAGAAGTCGAGCGGGGTCATATTTCAGGGCCCAATGCATGGTAGTAGCTGTATCTTAAATCACACATACAGATCTCAGTGCTTAAGGTCGGCTTCAATGAAACAACCCACCATGTACTCCTACATGGCCTCTCATCGATACCTTTACCAAATCGTGTTCACCACACCACTCTCATTACCGACATAATCATTTCACTCTAGCCATCACCCAGATGAACCAGACCTGACACGACTCTAAGCATAGCAAGGTAGGAACAACACATACATATGGCTCAATCAACTCCTACACATGCTAGTGGGTTTCATCTAGTTACTGTGGCAATGACAGGTCATGCAGAGGAAATGGGTTCAACTACCGTAGCACACAGCAGTTTGAAACGCGTTATCTTAATGCAGTAAAAGAGAGCAGGAGCGAGAACATGGGCTTGTATCGATATGATCAAATGGTTGGTTGCTTGCCTGATGGTTCGATGCACTGATACGGTTCTTCGTTAGGGTAATCACGGTACTCCTCGGAGGCAGAACCTGTCGCAAAGGACACCGATACACAACCATCACCAAACAATGTGCAACAATATGATGCATGCATGAAACATGGCAATATGAGTGTGTTGGGCTAATGCAACTAAGACCAGAAGGGTTTGAACCAATTTGAATCAAAGATTCAAATTTCAAACTCAAGTATGGCCTTTTAAAGTGCTTTTCCTTGTTCTGCTTTAAACATCAATTTAACTTGTTTGATCATGCATGAAAATAGTACAGATGGATAGATTGGATTTTTCTGATCATTTTTCATATATAATTTGTCTGATTTGGAGTTACAAAATAAAAGTTATGAATTTTTGAAGTTTAAATAATATTCTGGAATTTCCTGATTTAAATTAAATCCAGAAATATAAATATTGCGCCAGCATGACGTCAGCATGACGTCAGTGGTCAACTGCGGCTGGCTGGGGTCAAACCTGACGTGTGGGGTCCACACGTCAGTGACAGGGGGGTTTAACAGGGTTAATTTATTCCTAATTAGGGGTTAGTGGCGCTGGGGCCCACTGTCAGTGTCAGGGGGGTTAATTAAGCGATGATTAGCACTAATCTGACCACCTGGCCGACGGGGCCCACGCGTCAGTGACCCTGGGGGGTCAAACCCCAGGTCAAACAGGTCAAACCCACCGGCGACATGACGCCGGCGGGGCCCGAGACGGCGGCGCGATGCGGAAACGCGCTACAGGGCACGGGCGAGGCCGTGCTTGGGCTCGTTGGAGAGCCCTTGCTCCCGCGCGTCGAACGGTGGTGGTGGCCGTGCCTGTGGTGGCCGGTACCGACGACGGCGACGACCGTGGCGGCTGCCGGAGCTCGGTTGAGCTCGGGTCGAGGCTACAACGGCTGCGGAGATGCGGGGTTGGCACCTACGGCTTCTACACGGTGCGGTGAGGACGTGGGTGTGCTCGGTTGGGCGCTACGGTGACTGTGGCCACGACGGCGACGAGGCACGGCGGCGGCGAGCTTCGGAGCTCAAGGGGGCGGCAGCTACAGGATGCTAGGGACGACGGGGCAAGGGGGAATCGGGTCAGTGGCTCACCGTGGAGCTGCAGGGATGGTTAGCGGGCTCGGGGACGTCCGGTAGCTCCCGATTCGACGGCGACGATCTCCGGTGGCCGAGGAGGGGAACGGCGACGTGGGCGGCGATGCAGGGCTTCCGGAGACCCGTGGATTGGTGGGGAGGAAGAGGGGGTCGAGGCGGAGCTCCTGAGCTCAGCGGAGGGGCGAGGGGTGGCCGGTGACGGCTGCTATGGCGAACGGCGGCGATGGTGGTGTTCGGCCGTGAGAGAGGGAGCGAGGGAGAGGAGGGAGGAACCGAGGGAGAGTGAGAGAGAGCAGGGGGAGGGCGTGGCGTCGTCCGGGGCATCGAGACGAGGAGGGGAGGGCAGGCAGGCAGTCGAGCAGGTGGCGTGGCGCGGTGGCGCGCGCGCGCGCCGGCCACACTCCCCTCCCTCTGTCGAGGACGAAGACGACAGAGGAGGGAGGCGGGCTGGGCCGCCTGCTGGCTGGGCCGGCCAGCTGGCTAGGCTGCACAGGGAGGAGCCCAGGTAAGCTCCTCCTTTTATTTATTTTTCTTTTTCTAATTTCTGACATTTGTTTTGATTTAAATAAAATATTAAATCATTTATTTACCTTATGCCAATTTTTGCAGGAGCTAGATATATTATTCCAGAGCTCCTTTATAATTGGCATAATATTTGGACATATATTAATATATATAACTAATATATTTCCAATGCAAATATTTATGCATTAATTCCAAATGCCCAAAATAAATACCTATGAGCTCTTAAAAATATTGGTTTGATTTTTATCTCTGTCCAATATTTTCAGAGAGCAACATGAGCATTTTCTTGGACCTTTTTGGAGAAATTTTTATTTGGATCATTTTAAAAAATGATTCTGAGGGTTTCACAAATCCCCATTTCAAATTAAATGGAAATTTAAACATGATGCACACACTCTGATGCATGACTAGCTAGGGTGTGACAGCCACAGCCCTCCCGATCAACAGGACCCCGTTTTGACCGTACGTGATCGAACACAAGTCCGTTTCCTCCGTTTTGCTGTACGCCAGACCCTTCTCGATGAACAAGACCCCTTTTTGACCGTACGCGGTCGAACAGAAGGCCCATTTCCTCCATTCTGCGGTACACCAGACCTCATTTCAGCTATTCCGTCCAAGCCGGTTGGCTCCCGATGAACACGACGTATTCCGTTGCCTCCCAATGAACATGATGCATTCCGTTGCCTCCCCATGAACATGACGCAGTTTCTCTGCTCCGACCAAGCCGGTTGGCTTTCGATGAATAGGACGCCGTTGCTGGCATCCGTGGCCTCTCCATGTACACGAGCCCTAGCCGTATGTATGTGCGAGTAGGCGTTCGAGACCCCGCCCGTATGTACGTACGTGGCCATATTTTTTGGCATCTGGCTATACGCACGTGTACCCAATTTGGACTGGACTTCCTGAACTGCTACCGCTCCTTACTCGACCACGGTTCATCGTGGCAGACAGACCGATCGACTGGTATGTACATAGACAATGCTACGTACACTTCGATCGGGTGGGTACCAGCTGTTAGGGAGGATAAGGACTCACTTCCTTGCATATGAAGATATAGTTGGTGGGTCCCAGCTGTCAGGGGGAAGAATCTTTTTTTGCCCGTAATAAGGACGCACTTCCTTGCGTGCAAAGATGTAGCTGCTGGGTCCCAGCTATCAGGGGGAGAAAACATTATTTGTAGGGTAAAAAGGATGCAGTTGCATGCATGCGTCCATGGGTGTGGTGCGTTCCCACCATCAGCCTCTCCACGTACAGTCATCTTTCGATGACTCTTGTTTGTTGACCATGTTGACCACACCATGCAGAGCGCACCAAGCTGGTGGATGACGGCGAGGCCCCAGACTGGAATGCCCCGGAGATGGGGAAGACATGGCAGTGGAGTCCCAGACGGAGAGGAGTGGGAAACTTGACTGGTTTGGGTGCGGGGTAGGCCTACACTCGGCAGAGAATAACAGGAGGTGCAGAGGAGTGGAGGGATGGCCTGGCCGTCGGTGGGGTAGCGTTTCGCTGCGAGGCGCGCAAAACAGCGCCGTTGGATGCTAGAGGCTGGAGCAGGCAATCCCGGCAGCGCTGGGGGAAGAAGAAGAGAGATTGAAGAAGAATGTCAGCCGTTGGATGTAAATCCAACGCCTTGCTTAGGCTTCAACCTTTGTATTTTTTATTTTTGCGGAAGTGCTTAGGCTTCAACCTACTGGCCCACATGTCAGCCAGTCCATTTGTTTTTAGTCCATTTAGTGGGCTGGGTGAAACAATGATGTAGCACCTATGCAGCCCGTTTATATATTATGGTAGAATTTAAAGTCCATTTGCATTTTTCTCAAAATCCGCGAACTTGCTGGCTGGGTGAAAAAATCATGTTGGGCTGGACGGAGAAATGTTATGAAAACATAAACACATGATTGCACGTCTATTACTGCATTGGTCAATAAAATCTTTACAAGCTTATGTACGCAATCACCATGAGTTAACTTTCCAAGTTATATATAAACAATTATTATTATTATTATTATTATTATTTTGTAAGAACTATCAATTTACGAAATAAAATATCATTTTAATTTGATGAGTTAATAGGACATGGGGTATTATTCATTTTTAGGCTAGACGTGGGACAATTGAGTTGGTTCTAGGGAAAAGTAATGGGAGAAAACTCATATTACATCGAAAAAGAAAGTGGGAGAAAATTCAGATATAGGATAGTGAAAACGAAAAATAAAGGAAGTGGGAAGGTCTATAAAATGGTTGGACGAACAATAGGTTTAACAGAACCTTATGTTGTTTCTATTATATATATGTAGTAAAATAAGATAAAAATATATATATATATATATACTATTATAGAAGGGAAAGCATAGGTTCAATTTTGGATTCTTATAGAAAAATAGAACCGAGTTGTGTGTCGTCTTAAAAAAAAACATAACTTGGGTTGCTGATGTTATAGACAAGCTATGCTGGGAGGCCCAGAGGCCGCTTGATACCTGTTGGATCCAAAAAAATGTTGAAACATGTCGTGGGCTGCGCATGTTAAACAACAAAACCTAGGCCATGGACCTAGTGGGCTCGGGATTGTCAGCCTCTCGACGAACAGTCGTCTCCCGATTCCTCTTGTTTTCCTGACCATGTTGGGAATGATAGACGGCGGCACCGCGACGAGATCACCAAGGCGGAGGACGATGTCGAGACCTTGGACCGAACGAACCGAAGTGGGGGAAGACGCAGGCGGAGGGGAGTACGAGGGTTGACTTTTTTGGGTGCAGGGTGGGCCGATGGAGCTGCCGCTGTCGGACAATATGTGGGAGTAGAGGGATGACCTGATCAACGCCATAGGCTATGATGGGTCACCGAGGCGTGCGCGGCAGCGCCGCCAACCGCCGTATAGAAAGAGGACGAATGGTTTTACAAAATAAACAAATACAAATGGATAGGTGGTTGGTCCTAGATGTCTGTGTATGAGACCTGCTGGGTCCATCTGAGAAGGGGAATATGTTGGGAGGAAGGAGATTCAAAGCACGGCAGCCCAGTGAACTAGTTACATACATAAGCAAATAGCCACTAAAAAAGCAAACATGTTAATGGGTTCTTAGACGAAATGTTTCAGAAAAAACAGATAATTACGACACATAGGCTAATGCATGAAACACTCAGATGATAAAGGTTCTTAAATAGATAAAGTACATCATCTATAACTTCCTAGCACGCTACAGTTGTCCGTGTACTCGTCGGTTACGAGAAGCAGACACACCCTAATGTCCAAGATCCTCCCATACATGTCGTAGCATGCGTATGCGTCCTTGGCCGCATAGGTTATGTAGGCTAGATTCAGAGGTACCTCCCACGTGTTCAGGTCCTTGGTATCGTTGTCTTCTTTCATGTTGGCATAGCAGGGGTCGATGATAGTCTCGGCAAGGTCAACCACGGAGTCCTTCTCCTGCCCGTTGCCGATGATCTTGTATTGCTTCTGGATGTCGACAAGCTTGTTGCACCAGAAGGCCGAATCGTCGCGTTCTTCCTTCTCTCCAGCGTAGAGCAGGTGCAATCGGTGCTGCTGATGAAACAGGTGAATGCTCCAGAACCTCCGATGGCCCTATAGCAGTGGTAGACAAGAACCTCGTCCCGCACGCATACCTGGGCGACAGCGATCCGCTGGTCCCTGTCAGGAGAAGAATGGATGGGCACAAGGTCTAGTCCTGTGACCTTGTACTGTCTCGCCCTGTAGGTACTACTTGAACTCGGTGAGGCAAAGCTTCACCGAGTCTGGATCGTTGGTGTACATC
Organism: Triticum aestivum; assembly: GCF_018294505.1. Taxonomy (NCBI): domain Eukaryota; kingdom Viridiplantae; phylum Streptophyta; class Magnoliopsida; order Poales; family Poaceae; genus Triticum; species Triticum aestivum. The sequence goes on along the minus strand of NC_057803.1, from coordinate 297,349,654 downwards.
ACATTCAACTTGGTGCAGCCATGGGACCGAATGGCGAACTCAAAGGTGAACTCCTTGCTTAAGTCCATATCCAGTAGGCTCACCCCTCGGATCGCCATTGGAGTCTCTTCCAGTGAACGAGTGGGTAGGTGACAGCGGTAGTTCGTTTTTCAGCTCTTGGGGAACTAGATTCAATAGTAAACTGAGTGTGTACATGTGACAACAGTTACTACCCCTCCCTCGCCCGCTGCACGCCCGACGGAACATGCACCCTCGGCGCATTCAAACACCTCCATTAAGAAACCTATTCCGGCCACACGTCGGTTCATGAGCGGGTCTGTATTGGTACTGTAATAGCAAGTGTTAGTGGTCACTTTACATAAATTTAATTAGCATTAATTAAAATTTATTCTTAAAACAAGCAATGCATTGGCTCATTCTATCACTGTCATAGGATCAACATGCACAACAATTAGAATTATTATTCTCAGGACGCACACGGTCAGCACATTTGTCGCACTTTCACATAGATAATACTACCAAGTTTGAATTGTTTGTTATGGTTGTTGTCTTCTGCATCATCATGCTGTGTTTCCCATCTTGCAAGATTCAGAACCAACAAATAAGATTCGCATAATAAGTACACCAAAGATGCCTACATATCTCATTGATTCTCAACTTGCAAGATTCAAAACCAACAAATAAGATTCAAATAATAAGTTCAACAAAGATGCCTACACATATCATTGATTCCCAACTTGCAAGATTCAGAATCAACAAATAATATTCAAATAATAAGTACAACAAAGATGCCTACATATCTCATTGATTCCCAGCTTGCAAGATTTAGAACCAACCCATTAGAGCCTTTTGATAAAGTGAATATCGGGATTAAATCCATCTTGGCTAGTCGTGTCATACAACCCAAGAACTTGGCGAATGCTCTTGACCATCACAACATCTATAGTTGAGTATTCCTATTTGCATAGATAAGAAAGAGCATGATTACTATAATAGTAGCACCAGTTGAAGTCAACCTGCAGCTCCACTCGATGATTCAATTCATGCAACTTTTTCTGCAGTTCACCTAAAATGAAGCAAAGGTTGCATCATTCAGCTCGCAAGAAGTACTTGCTCTTGTGATCTGGCAGGTTCTTCTTTAGTAGTTTCCCTAAAATTGAGCAACATTAAGGTTGGCTGTGATGAAGCTATGTACCTAGGGTAGGGGCACGGACCTGTCCAAAAGAGCCCTACCCAAGGACATCCCTAGAAGAAGTCACCTTTCAATCGACTTGAAGTTATCCCACTCGACGGGTTCAAGACACTCGACCAAGAAGCTATCACTCGACCATGAAGCCAACCACTCGACTGCCAGGAGGCTTAAAGTCACTTCGTAGGCAAACGATCGGCTATTAAGTAGTCTTTATGGTCATTATGGCACTTTATCAGGGGCGTTACCAGTAACGCCCAACCTTAAATGTACCTTAAACCCTGCATTACTGAGGGCAGGAGAGGACCGGCGAACTCTATATAAGCCACCCCCCTCCTCAGTATGAAGGGTTCGCACCCCGGTTATTCATACACACATAATCCAATCGACCGCCTCCGGGCACCGAGACATAGGGCTGTTACTTCCTCCAAGAAGGGCCTGAACTCGTAATCCTCGTGTGTTTACAACTTCCCAATAGCTGAGATCTAGCCTCTCCATACACCCCCCCTACATCACTGTCAGAGTTAGAACCACGACAGTTGGCGCCCACCGTGGGGCAGGAATCTTAGCGCCTGATTGGAGAAGTTGCGATTTTTCCGATCCCTTTGATCATGGTTTCGTGCGGAGTTTTGGTGGAGGGCCGCGAGATCCGCCTCGGCGCGCTCACGTTCATCGCCGACGACTCCGCCTGGCTTCAGGAGGCACCACTCGACATCGACGCGCTCCCCGTCCGCGGTGCGACGCACTTCCGCGCATGCGTTCGTGGCGTCCTCCTGCGGCAACCGTCGACCCAGTATCGGTCGGCCCCCGTGTCGTCTCCCCGCTCTATCTCCCACCGGCGCAAGCGCTCCGGTCGGTCGAGACTTCAGAGGTGGGTGAGGCATGCCGTGGCTCGCCAGTCGGCCGCCCCACAAGTCGCGGCAATCGAGCCCGACGAATCCCTCTGCGGCCTGTTCGACCTGTCGACTGGCTCCGCGGAGACCGCATCCGAGTGCGACAGCAGCGACCCAGCGGCTGAGGTTCTGGCGGTCGATGGAACACACAGTCCTCCCGGTTTCCCTCGCGCTGATGGAGGCGCGGGTGGGGGCGACCCGTCGCATCCCCACGATGAGTATCTCCCCGAACCTCTCACGTCATTACAGCGAGAGGAGCTTCGCCGCCGGAACATGGACGCACTCCACACTCCTATCGTCGGAGAGACCCCCGAGGCCCGGGCCTTGGAGGACGCGCGCTTGGCTAACTTGGCCGAGCGCACTCGACTGGAGAATCTCCAGCGAGCACTCGACGAGCAAGCGCGTCAGCGGGCTCCCGAGTCTAGTCGACGTCAGCTCTTCCCGCCGACGCAGGTATACCGAACCCCAGTTCAGAATTTGGCCGCCGCGGCCCGTATAGCAGAATCGATTCAGCCCTCCCAGTCGGAGGCTGGCAGGGGCTTGTTGCAGATCAGAGCGTTGCTCCGGGCGGCGGGAAACCAGAATTCCGCTGTTTCTCAGTCGCGGAATAGGATCCACAGTCGATCCGTTGCAACAGATACAGTCCAGTCGGCTCACAGCCCGAGATCGCCCCCGAGGCGTGAGGGACGTGGTGACCGGCATGATCAGTACAGAAGGAATGAGCAGTATGATCACCGATCCGATCGTGATGATCGACGTCGAGTGCCAACCCCTCCCCCGAGGAGTGGGTCATATGCGCCTCGACATCGAGATGACAGGCGCCCTCATAGTGTTGGGCAGAGGATTCCAGTCGACCCCAGGGACCCAGGCTTTGACGCGAGATCTATCCTCGTTCAAGGTTTGGTTGACAGGAACAGAGCTCATCGGGAAGGCCACAACAGAGATGCGCCTGCCAGCAGCAGAGTACATGTTTCGGGGCCAGAGTGTTTCAGTCGAGCCATCAGAGCCGCAGTGATTCCTCCCAACTTCAGGTTGGCGACTGGAGTCAGCAAGTTCACCGGTGAGTCTAAGCCTGACACTTGGCTCGAAGATTACCGAGTGGCTGTACAGATTGGCGGTGGCAATGATGAGGTGGCCATGAAGCATTTGCCTCTCATGTTAGAGGGCTCAGCCAGAGCGTGGCTAAATCAGTTGGCACCCAGCAGCATCTACACTTGGGAGGACCTCTCCCGAGTGTTTGTCACAACCTTTGAGGGAACATGCAAGCGACCCGCAGGCCTTACAGAATTGCGTTCTTGCGTACAGAAACCGAATGAAACTCTGAGGGATTACATCCAGAGGTGGATCACGTTGCATCACACAGTTGAGAATGTGCCTGACCATCAAGCAGTTTGTGCCTTTAAAGAAGGCGTTAAATACAGAGAATTGAATCTGAAGTTCGGTCGAACTGGAGAGATGTCTCTGAACCGGATGATGGAGATTGCCACCAAATACGCTAATGGTGAAGACGAAGATCGACTCCGGAGTGGCAAGCACAAGGCAGTCGCCCAAGAAACCGGAGGAAACTCCAGTCGGAAACAGAAGCGGAAGGCCGAGCCAGCCGCCCCTGGGGAGGCCCTGGCCGTAACCCAGGGAAATTTCAAGGGAAAACCCAAAGGCCCCTGGAAGCCCAAGAAAGTCAAGGATCAAGATGGAAATGATGTTTTGGATCTGCCATGTCACATCCACACCAAGAAAGATGAAGAGGGTAATTTTATTTACCCAAAGCATACCACTCGACAGTGCCGGCTCCTGATCCAGCAGTTTCAGGGCAAACAGTCCAAAGATAAGGAAAAAGAGTCGGACAGAGTTGAGGACAAGGAAGATAGTGACGATGGATACCCCCAAATCAATTCCACCCTGATGATTTTTGCTGATGTCGAAAGCAAAAGTCGACTGAAAGTCATTAACCGTGAGGTGAATATGGTTGCTCCGGCAACACCCAGTTATCTGAAGTGGTCTCAGACTGCCATCACATTCGACCAGTCTGATCACCCTACGCACATTGCCACCCCTGGGAGGCAAGCTTTGGTGGTCGACCCAGTTGTCGAAGGCACTCGACTGACCAAAGTCCTGATGGATGGTGGCAGTGGCCTGAACATATTGTATGCTGAAACATTGAAAGGAATGGGCATTCCGATGTCCAGGCTCAGTACCAGTAACATGAGCTTCCACGGAGTCATTCCTGGGAAGAAAGCCGAATCACTCGGCCAGATCGCTCTTGATGTGGTTTTCGGTGATTCAAAGAATTACCGCAAGGAAAAGTTGACATTCGAGGTTGTGGACTTCCAAAGTGCTTATCATGCCATTTTGGGCAGGCCAGCTTACGCACGCTTCATGGCTCGACCATGTTATGTGTATCTCAAATTGAAGATGCCTGGTCCCAAAGGTGTGATCACTGTTACAGGCAATCGGAAGAAGGCAGAAGAGTGTTTTCAGAAAGGCTCAAAGATTGCTGACGCTCAGATGGCAGTTGTTGAGCTGCAAGAGTACCAGAAGACTGCTGATCCGAGTGAATTGCTACGAGCCAAGAAGCCTGCTTCAGAATCTGCTTTTCAGTCGTCCGGTGAAACAAAGCCAGCCCACATTCACCCGACCGACCCCGATGCTGCCCCGACTCACATCTCAACGACGCTCGACTCCAAATAGGAAGAAGCGCTCATCCAGTTCCTCCGTGAGAACTGGGACATCTTCGCATGGAAGCCTTCTGACATGCCTGGAGTTCCCAGGGGGCTGGCTGAGCACCGTCTACGAGTCGACCCGAAGTTCAAGCCTGTGAAAGAACATCTTCGACGGTCCGCCGTCCAGAAGAGGAAAGCTATTGGCGAGGAGGTGGCTCGGCTCTTAGCAGCGGAGTTCATCCGAGAGATTTACCACTCCGAGTGGCTCGCCAATGTTGTCATGGTCCCCAAGAAGGACAAGTCACTTCGCATGTGCATTGACTTTAAACATATCAATCGGGCCTGCCCGAAAGATCATTTCCCTCTCCCCCGCATCGACCAGGTAGTCGACTCGACCGCGGGGTGTGAGCGTTTGTCTTTTCTAGATGCTTATTCAGGGTACCATCAGATCCGTCTGTATGGACCCGACGAGATCAAAACGGCTTTCATCACCCCATTCGGGTGCTTCTGTTACATCACCATGCCCTTCGGCCTCAAGAATGCTGGAGCCACGTTCATGAGGATGATTCAGAAGTGTTTGCTCACTCAGATCAGTCGGAACGTAGAAGCATACATGGATGATATTGTGGTTAAGTCACGGAAAGGTTCCGACCTACTGACTGACCTTGCCGAAACCTTTGCTAACCTCAGGAGATATGATATCAAGCTCAATCCATCAAAGTGCACATTCGGAGTTCCAGGTGGAAAGTTACTCGGTTTCCTCGTTTCCGAACGAGGAATCGACGCCAATCCCGAGAAAGTTGGCACCATACTCCGGATGAAGCGCCCTGTGCGTGTACACGATGTCCAGAAGCTTACAGGTTGCTTGGCCGCTCTAAGTCGATTCATTTCTCGTCTCGGTGAAAAGGCGTTGCCTCTTTACCGACTGATGAAGAAGTCTGACAAGTTCGAGTGGACTCCAGAAGCTGATGCAGCGTTCGCAGAGCTCAAAGCTCTGCTCTCCACCCAGCCGGTGCTTGCTGCCCCAATCAGTAAAGAGCCTCTGCTGCTTTACATTGCGGCCACGGGACAAGTTGTCAGTACAGTACTTACGGTCGAGCGGGAAGAAGAAGGAAAGGCCTTCAGAGTTCAGCGCCCAGTATATTACGTGTCTGAAGTTTTGACTCCTTCGAAGCAAAGATATCCCCATTACCAGAAGCTTGTATATGGGATTTACATGACCACGAAGAAGGTTGCACACTACTTCTCTGACCATTCCATTACAGTCGTCAGCGACGCTCCGCTGTCAGAGATTTTGCACAACAGAGATGCAACTGGTCGAGTGGCGAAGTGGGCGATTGAACTCCTTCCCCTAGATATCAAGTTTGAAGCAAAGAAGGCTATCAAGTCTCAAGCAATTGCAGATTTCGTCGCCGAGTGGATTGAACAGCAACTTCCGACTCAAGTTCACTCGGAGCACTGGACCATGTTCTTCGATGGATCTAAGATGATGAATGGTTCCGGTGCTGGGGTAGTATTGGTCTCCCCCCGAGGAGATAAGCTCAGATACGTTCTCCAGATTCACTTCGATTCCTCCAATAATGAAGCAGAATATGAAGCACTCTTGTATGGGTTGCGCATGGCCATTTCACTCGGCGTCCGGCGCCTCATGGTCTATGGCGACTCAGATTTGGTGGTCAACCAGGTGATGAAGGAGTGGGACGTCAGAAGCCCAGCTATGACTGGCTACTGCAACGCAGTAAGAAAGTTAGAAAAGAAATTCGAGGGGTTAGAGCTTCATCACATCCCCCGACTGAAAAATCAAGCAGCTGATGATCTGGCAAAGATAGGCTCCAAGAGAGAAGCCATTCCCAACAATGTGTTTTTGGAGCACATCCGCTCGCCGTCGGTCCAGGAGGATCCTTTTACAGAAGAAGCCCCGCAACCGAAAAGTGCCACAGATCCGACTGAAGTCGAAATTCCTGCTGTGGTCGACCTAGTCATGGAGGTCTTGGCTATCACTCCCGACTGGACGATACCATACATCGCGTATATCTTGAGGAAAGAACTTCCAGAGGACGAAGAAGAGGCTCGACAGATCGTCCGTCGATCTAAAGCTTTCACAGTCATAAAAGGACAGTTGTATAGAGAAAGCGCAACTGGAATCGGTCAGAAGTGCATAACGCCAGAAGAAGGTCAGATGATCCTTGATGATATCCACTCGGGGACCTGTGGTCACCATGCGTCCTCTCGGACCATTGTGGCCAAAGCATACCGAGCGGGTTTTTTCTGGCCCAGGGCAAACGAAATGGCGAAAGAGATAGTCGACAAGTGTGAAGGCTGCCAGTTCTACTCCAACATGTCGCACAAGCCAGCATCAGCTCTGAGGACCATTCCACTCGTCTGGCCCTTCGCTGTTTGGGGACTGGACATGGTTGGTCCACTGAGAACAGGCAGGAGCGGATTCACACATGTGCTTGTGGCAGTCGACAAGTTTACCAAATGGATTGAAGCCAAGCCTATCAAAAATCTTGATGCTAGCACTGCTATCAGTTTCGTCAGAGAGTTGATATTCAGATACGGGGTCCCGCATAGCATCATCACTGACAATGGGTCAAACTTCGATTCAGACAAGTTCAGAGCTTTTTGCGCCTCTCAAGGCACACGAGTCGACTACGCGTCGGTCGCGCATCCCCAGTCGAATGGACAAGCTGAAAGAGCAAATGGTCTAATTCTCAAAGGACTGAAGCCTCGACTGATGCGTGATCTCAAGCACGCAGCAGGCGCTTGGGTCGACGAGCTTCCGTCAGTTTTGTGGGGACTGAGGACCACCCCGAACCGGTCGACTGGAAGAACGCCATTCTTTCTGGTTTACGGAGCCGAAGCCGTCCTGCCGAGCGATCTACTTCACAACGCCCCCAGAGTCGAGCTTTATAACGAAGACGAAGCAGAGCAAGCCCGGCAAGACGCAGTCGACCTCCTAGAGGAGGAGAGGGAAATGGCTATGATCAGATCGACCATCTATCAGCAAGACTTGCGTCGATTCCATGCCAGAAATGTGAAGAGCCGAGCCTTCCAAGAAGGAGATTTGGTCCTCCGAGTGGATCAGCAGAAACCACACAAACTTGCTCCTACTTGGGAAGGCCCCTTCATCGTCACCAGATTCCTCCACAATGGAGCATATCACCTCTACAATGTTGATCGCCAGATCGACGAGCCACGAGCTTGGAATGCGGAACTGCTCCGCCCCTTTTACACTTGAGTTCTCCCTTGGACGAGATGTAAGAAGAAAAATTTCTGCAGTTTATTTTTACCAAAGACAAGAGTGTTCCAATAATTGCTGTCACTTTTGTTTGCATACGAAATCCCCCAGTGGGTGACTTAGCTGCGAATCCATTCTGCCTAAGTTTGAAAAATCCTACCGAGTGGAGAGCCAGACTCCCACTCGGGGGCTTAGCTGCAGCCCAGTGCTCGCCTAAGTGTTTAAAAATCCTACCGAGTGGAGAGCCAGACTCCCACTCGGGGGCTTAGCTGCAGTCCAGTACTCGCCTAAGTTCTCCCACTTAGAGACTTAGCTGCAGTCAGGCACTCGCCTAAGTTTGAAAAAATCCTACCGAGTGGAGAGCAAACCTCCCACTCGGGGGCTTAGCTGCAGTCCAGTACTCGACTAAGTTCTCCCACTTAGAGACTTAGCTGCAGTCAGGCACTCGCCTAAGTTTGAAAAAATCCTACCGAGTGGAGAGCAATCCTCCCACTCGGGGGCTTAGCTGCAGTCCAATACTTGCCTAAGTTCTCCCACCTAGAGACTTAGCTGCAGTCAGGCACTCGCCTAAGTTTGAAAAAATCCTACCGAGTGGAGAGAAATCCTCCCACTCGGGAGCTTAGCTGCAGCCCAGTGCTCGCCTAAGTATTTAAAAATCCTACCGAGTGGCGAGCAAACCTCCCACTCAGGGGCTTAGCCGCAGCCCAGTGCTCGCCTAAGTTTGAAAAAATCCTACCGAGTGGAGAGCAAACCTCCCACTCGGGGGCTTAGCTGCAGTCCAGTACTCGACTAAGTTCTCCCACTTAGAGACTTAGCTGTAGTCAGGCACTCGCCTAAGTTTGAAAAAATCCTACCGAGTGGAGAGCAATCCTCCCACTCGGGGGCTTAGCTGCAGTCCAGTACTCGCCTAAGTTCTCCCACCTAGAGACTTAGCTGCAGTCAGGCACTCGCCTAAGTTTGAAAAAATCCTACCGAGTGGAGAGCAATCCTCCCACTCGGGGGCTTAGCTGCAGCCCAGTGCTCGCCTAAGTGTTTAAAAATCTTACCGAGTGAGAGCAAACCTCCCACTCGGGGGCTTAGCTGCAGCCCAGTGCTCGCCTAAGTGTTTAAAAATCCTACCGAGTGGAGAGCAAACCTCCTACTCAGGGGCTTAGCTGCAGCCCAGCGCTCGCCTAAGTGTTTAAAAATCCTACCGAGTGGAGAGCAAACCTCCCACTCGGAGGCTTAGCTGCAGCCCAGTGCTCGCCTAAGTACAGGACACAACCCAATCCGCAAGGACGACGAGGCGCAAGTCGACTGCTACCTTCTCCTTCGGAGTTGCGCTGCAAATACAAGGTTATTCCAAGTGAAGATCAAGTTCCACTCGACGAATCAAATCATGAAGATATTCAACGAGAAATCAAGATCAGATAAAGCCTAAAAGGTCCCAGACCTCAGATCAAAGTACTCGAGCCCTCGGCTCGGCGGAGTTTAACAGTTACAAATCCACTCGGCATTCCGAGGCAAATTTAAAGTGAAGCATAAAAGTTTTTCATTCCTCAGGAGGAGGACTGGAAGGGGCGACGAACTCGTCCAAGTCGATCCCGTCTGCAATACGAGTGGCAGCAGCAATGAAAGTCTCCATGAAGTCTTGAAAGTTGTGCTTCCTGGTATTGGCAACTTGGATGGCGGCCAGCTTTTCTTCTCGCGCCTCCTTGCAATGGACGCGGACCAGAGACAGAGCGACATCAGCACCACATCTAGCAGAAGATTTCTTCCATTCCGCCACTCGACCTGGGACTTCATTAAGTCGAGCCATCAGGGACTCGAGGTCGTTCTGAAGCGTCGTCCCAGGCCAGAGTGATGTGTCGATCCGCGACATCGCAACCTTCAGTCGAGCAAGATAGTCAACCACGCTGGCAATACGAGACTCCAGACGGAGCACGTTCATTGCAGCCTCGTCCTTCACAAGGGAGTTAGCAGGGTCCAAGCCTGGCTCCACTCGACTGGTCTCCTCTTCAAAGTTCTGACAGAATTCTGCAAACACGATTCAAGAATAAGACAGTGACCCTACACAGACTTGGTAACTGCAAGACAGTCGGGGCAGAGTAATTACCTTCGAGCACGACGAACAGCTTCTTGGCGAGTCCACCGAGATAAGCCTCCAGATCGTTCCTCTTCCCCGCCAGCTCACCTGCCTTGTCGTGCAGAGCCACGTTGTCGTTCTTCAGTCGGCTGACCTCTTGATTGGCTACCTCGAGAGCAGCTTTCAGTCTGGAGTTCTCCTGCTCAAGAGCTCCGACCGAGGCCATTTTCTCTTCAGCAAGCCTCGTTTTGTCCAAGACCTCCTTCTGTGCCTCTGCAAGATCTTGATCCTTCTTCTTCAGAGCTTCCTCCAGTTTATCTGCGGCGCATCGAGTGAAATCAACATCAAGAATGGACAAGAAAGAAAAGCCACTCGTTAAGAATGGAGAACCTCACCAGCCATACCTTTTGCTTCTTCTTGCGCCTTCTTCAAATTCTCCTGAGCAAGCTTCAAGTTAAGGTTGAGCTGGATCTGCTGATTCTCCAGCTCAGTATAGCGAGCTACAAGTTCGCAAGATTTCTGTAAAAAGAAAAATCAGTCGACAGACGTCCAAGACAAGTTGCTTCCGAGCAACTAAGAGACAATGATGACGTTTCTAAGACTATAGCCGAATCAAGAACATTCGAGAGTAGTCTCGGGGACTACACCCAGTGGGTGCACTCAGCGTGCCCCCACTGTAAAAAAAGTCGACTGCCCATAGTCGACCGGATACAGTCCCATTCGACATGGCCTGACCAGACCGAGTGAAGAAATACAGCTACAGCAACACAATATAAAGACTACAGTCGACTGCCAGCAGTCCACCGTAGTCTCGGGGACTACACCCAGTGGGTGCACTCAGCGTGCCCCCATTGTAAAACACACCCAGTGGGTGTACAGATACAAAGATCTTCAGAAAAGAGGTTCTTCAAACAACATATCGTGAACAGACCAAGTGTTGAGTCGACTGACCTGGACGTTACTCTGAAGAGCCGAACTTGCGTCGTAAGCTGCTTGGCTGGCCTCTCGAGCCACCTTCACTTGCTCCATCATGATCCCTGCCTGGCATATAGCCTCTTTTGCAGTAGCTGCTTGGTCCTCAGGGACGGGGTATGCGGCAAAAAGTGAAGACAGATCCACAGTCGACGTCGAGGGCCGCACACTCGTCAGAGGAATGGCGAAAGTCACAGAAGCCCGAGTGGTGTCACCACCATCCCGAGCTACGGCCTCAGACGCCGGAGCGGATTGGGGGGTCTTGTCAGCCGACGCCCTCTTGTTCCTCCTCACTCTCAGCGGTTCGTTGTCGTCGTCATCCGGGAGGTCGATAACATGAGGAGGAGCTACAAGGAAAACATTCAATCGACCAGAGTTGCAATAAATTTTCAGTCGACTCAAAGCGGAACGTCAGTAATCGTACCAGGGTTGGAGGTAACAGCATCCTCCATCTCTTGGTCGTCGTCCTTGGCGGAGATCTCAGAAGTAGCAGCGCTGCAAATCTCGAAAGTCAGTCAGTTGGCTCAATGAATCGACCAAGGGTCTGTCCACGGTCGACAAAGGAAAGCAAGTCTTGTTATTACCCGGAAATGGTAGGGACAGCCATCTTCATCTTGGGCAGAGCCTTGGGCGGCTTGGACGGCGTCGCGCGTGGGTGCTTGGGAGCCTTCCCAGTCGGCGTAGGAGAAGAGGCCGAGGGCGTTTCGACGACTGCCCAACGGGAGCAGTCGCCTTGCCACGTTCCCGCGCTGGATCGTGTGTGAGCTTGGATCGCCCCTCCGGGCGGGGGGGGGGGTTCAACCTCCTCCTCCTCCTCTTCGCTGGAGTCGACGTTGTCGTCTCCCTCTCCTTCACCGTCGGACTCACACTCGCCTTGGTCGTCTCCACTCTCACCTCCGCTCGCCTCCCCTTCCTTAGTTGGCTCCTGTGCCCCGTTGGGCGTCGAGTACATCTCGGTAGTCGCCTGGAAAACAACAGACAAGACGAAAGTCAATCGACCTACTCAAAGAAGACCAATGAAGAAAACAAGATCTCAGTCAGGAGCATAAAGACATACCTGGTCCACGTCATATGAGTTGTCGAGTGGAATTACCCTCCTGGCTCCTCGGGGGTTGTCTTTGTTCCCCGTGATGCTCGACAGCCACCCCTCCAGCATCTCGTCAGTGACCTCCTCCGGGTGGACCCGAGTGGTGTCGTCGAGACCCGAGTACAGCCACATCGGGTGGTCACGAGCCTGGAGCGGTTGGATGCGCCTCCGGAGGAAGACCTCCAGCAAGTCCATACCAGTCACGCCCTCACGGACAAGCTCAACCACTCGACCAGCCAGCACTTTGACTTGGGCCTTTTCCTCCGGCGTCACTTTCAGAGAAGCAGGTTTTTCAGCTCGGTCGAGAGAGAAAGGGGGAAGACCAGTCGACTGTCCTGGGGTCGCCTGGTCTTGACAGTAGAACCAGGTCGCCTGCCAACCGCGGACCGACTCCGGGAAAGTGATAGATGGAAAACAACTCTTTCCCCTCGTCTGGATCGCCAGGCCCCCGCACAGCTGGATCACCTGCGTCCTTTCGTCACTCGACTTGGCCTTCTTGACCGATTGGGAACGGCAGGTAAAGATGTGCTTGAAGAGTCCCCAATGGGGGCGGCAACCCAAGAAACCCTCACACATGGAGATGAAAGCAGCAAGGTATACGATGGAGTTGGGAGTGAAGTGGTGGAGCTGCGCTCCGAAGAAGTTCAGGAAGCTCCGGAAAAAAGGGTGGGGCGGCAGAGAAAACCCGCGGTCGACATGGGTGGCTAGGAGCACGCACTCACCGTCGCGGGGTTGAGGTTCGATCTCTCTCCCCGGGAGACGCGCAGCTTCGTGGGGAATGACTCCCCCCTCGACCATGTCGTCGAGATCTTCTTGCCGGATCACCGACGGCATCCAATCGCCCTGGATCCAGCCTCGGGGCAGAGCAGACCTTGAGGAGGATCCGCCCCGAGCAGACCTCTTCCCTTTCCCTGCGCCGCCGCCTTCTTCGCGCGCTCCAGAGCGGATGTCTTGTCCTTCGCCATCGTCGCCGGCAAATCTTGCACGGGCCTGCGGCGCTAAGGTGAGAGCGGAGGTGGCGGAGGAACTTGCGAAGGGAGAGAGGAAGAAGAAAGCACACTGTTTGGAAACCCCGAGCCGGCGACTTATAAGAGGCCGCTCCCGAGTGGCTGACTGGTAGGCCCAGGCTATCCAGTCAAATCCCGCAGCAGACGCGCGCGCAGTACGTGGCGAAAAGGTGGCGCGGCAATCGAGGAGCTTCCGCTTTATCGCTTCCGATTACTGCGGCCGCTCCCGTCCCGCGCGCTTCCCGAAATCCGAATCCCGCGACATCCGCGGGCTGCAGAACAACTTGTCAAAACAGAAGACCCCGCTCGCGCCGACACTCGGTATGTCACAAGTAAAGAAATTCACTCGACGAAAGGCCTGGAATGGATCAAGGCGACTGAAAGAGGTTGATGACGTCATCCGTGACGATTGACCCAAAACAAGGCACTCATGTAGCCTGAAGAACCAGTCGGAAAGATCCCCAACTCTTTCCCCACTCTAACCTCGATCCATTCGGGGGCTAATGATGAAGCTATGTACCTAGGGTAGGGGCACGGACCTGTCCAAAAGAGCCCTACCCAAGGACATCCCTAGAAGAAGTCACCTTTCAATCGACTTGAAGGTATCCCACTCGACGGGTTCAAGACACTCGACCAAGAAGCTATCACTCGACCATGAAGCCAACCACTCGACTGCCAGGAGGCTTAAAGTCACTCCGCAGGCAAACGATCGGCTATTAAGTAGTCTTTATGGTCATTATGGCACTTTATCAGGGGCGTTACCAGTAATGCCCAACCTTAAATGTACCTTAAACCCTGCATTACTGAGGGCAGGAGAGGACCGGCGAACTCTATATAAGCCACCCCCTCCTCAGTATGAAGGGTTCGCACCCCGGTTATTCATACACACATAATCCAATCGACCGCCTCCAGGCACCGAGACGTAGGGCTGTTACTTCCTCCGAGAAGGGCCTGAACTCGTAATCCTCGTGTGTTTACAACTTCCCAATAGCTGAGATCTAGCCTCTCCATACACCCCCCCTACATCACTGTCAGAGTTAGAACCACGACAGGCTGTCCTGCTCATGTAAGGTGCAACTATAATTTGCTTATCCTTTTGTGCAGTTCCACTAAAATAAAGTGCCATTGTGGTGACAGTGATGGCTCATCTTGCAAAGGCTAATAAAATGTTGCACGAGATTACCAGCAGAATTTGATGGAGATTTTGGAAACTCCAATCACCATTGTGTGCAGTTCCACCAAAATTGAGAGATGTTTCCTGTATGACATTTTAGTTGAACTACACAAGACACCCATTCCAAAAAAAATGTTTTGTGCAGTTCACCAAAAGGTCATAATAGCAACAAGGTGAAATGGATATCCCTATCTGCACAAAAAGATAGAAAGAAAACAGTTGCTGGCCAATAACAAGATACAAAACATACATGAAATGCAAAGAAGCATCTTGATTATGTTCATGGCAATCACGCAAGGACAGTAGAAATTTTAAAACGTCAGTAATGCTTCATGTTACTGGAAGCATTACGATCAACAATGACATTCGTCAAATATGGGATTACTTTAATGGTGGCATTGCTTGTTTACTAGATACAATAGATCAACAACATCTAAAGAATTGGTTTAAGGGCATGGGACCGTGGGAACACCAGGACACTCAACAGCGTAAAGAAGCAACTTACTTATCATACTGGGGAAAACAGCAGGAGTACCATTTGTAACACATTTTAATTGCATCATATCACTGGAGGCATTAGATTAACAATAACACCGGTTAGACATGTCCTTAAGGTAACAATGTGATCGCTTCATTTTACATGCGCCCTTACATTAACAACAACAAAAAGTTGGTATAAGGACATGCGACAGTGGATGCATCAGCAGAATGTACCTACAAGGAGGCATAAAGTGGTGATGCTGAGTTTGTTCATACTCTGTGAGGGCAAAATATCTAATCCTGGAGACCTTTTACTATGTGAGGGTAGCAAACCTAATCCTGGACATACTCTGTTGACTTGTCCACCAGCCGGCACTTTCTATCATTTTTCAACCAATAATAGATCTGTTCCTTATCCAGTTTGTATTGCCTTTTCCGTTTATTTCCCTTTTCAACCAAGAGACCGGTTGGGTATCCAGTCTCTACTACTTTCCCCCTATTATTTCCTCTTTGAATCAAGTCCTAGATTCATGCTACGACTTCCCCCTTTCTTCATTGTTTGAACCAAGTCCTAGATTTGACTACATGTAGTAGCTTTGCCTCCAATAATACTAAAAATTTAGGTGGCTTTGGAAGAGCTGATGGAAGTAGAAAAAGATGCACATGCAGACACGTGTGGAGCTTGGGCAGTAGAGTAAGGCCGCTTTCGAATAACTTATACCTGAGGGTCGTCGGGATGTCGGCAGCGGCAGGTCGAATCTGTGCACAATACGGCAGGGAGGAAGAAGGGTCGGAGGACCTCCCGAGCCGGCGTTGTGTCGGAGAGAACATCATGGGTAAAGGATCAGGACCCACCGGCAGCTGTGGGTTTCCTCCCTCGCCGCCGATGACCGCGTGAACAATGCACCTAGTCCTCTACACACACCGGCCGAAGGGATCCGTCCAGATCTATGACCAGCGGTGAGCAGAGAGAAAATGTCACTACTGCTGTCTTGTTTAGATTTGGAGAGGATGAGAGAATGAAGAGAGCAACCCTAGTAAAGCAAGTGCTCAGGCCCCTGCCTATATATATAGTGAAGTGATTTTCTTTTTCTCTCCACAACAAGCGTTTCAATTTGTGTATGTGGCATTAAAGAAAAGAAACTCTCTATTTAACGTGACTAACTGTACAACTCCTACTTACTAGTAGTAGTATTGTTCACTTGTGCTCCCCGACCCTCCACTCATTGAACAACCCCAGGGGTGAATAAACATACAATAGTAGTATTTATATAAAACGAACAAGCATCGACTATTTTGGCTTTGAGATATCAATGGTACAGTTTGACCACATTACATCAATGGACCCAATACTTTGAAGTAACCTATACGTATAAACACATGCACGGTTTACATTCCGAATCGCTAGCTAGAGCTTGAACTATATTTGTTTACACGTACCACATTTTTCTTTTGGTTTTCTGCTCCATGGCGCAATTCATCGATACAAAATTATACTATGAGTAGTTAAAAGTTGAGGGCGGGGCTTTTCCCGGGCAGTACGCTCAGCCGTTTTCATGTAGGCGGTTTGACAGAGAGGCGAGGAGGGTGAGGGAGTAGCGGATTCAACTTATTGCTGGAAAGGTAGGGCTGTGCGATTGCACGTTACTGCTGGAAAGACGGGGTCTTGTGATATGACTACTCACTATAGTCATGAATTGCTGGCGCTACGACTGGGGTGATGCCCCCTTTCATTCCCCACTATAATTTGGTGCATGACACATCGACCCGGATGCTGACACTCCCACATGTCGGTGAAGTACGTAAGAAGGAGCAAAGAATCATGCGGTATATATAGTGTATATACTAGTACTACTACTCACGTTGGAGGAGTGCGAACCACGGCAGCCCAATGAACCAGCAGGTGCTAGGCCATAGAAAACAATGTGCTGATATGGCCATAAAAACAAGGAGATAGGCCATAGAAAACAATGCGGTGATATGGCCATAAAAACAATGTGCTACAGTCTAGTTTGTAGCATGTACAGTACTAATCCTCCTCCTCCTCATCTCGGTTCATCACCATCATACTTTCCCCATTCCTGTGTTTTCAGTATCCTGCGAATCAAAAAGGCCCTTAGACTGGTTTAGGTCTGATGTCGCTTGAAGCTACGTCGGTATTAACCCAAAGAGGAAGGGATGATGCAGCACAACGGCGGTAGGTATTTCCCTCAGATACGAAACCAAGGTTATCGAACCAGTAGGAGAACCAAACAACACAACGTAAACAACACCTGCACACAAATAACAACTTCTCGCAACCTGATAACCCACAAGTATAGGGGATCGCAACAGTTTTCGATAAGTAAGAGTGTCGAACCCAACGAGGAGCTAAAGGTAGAACAAATATTCCCTCAAGTTCTATCGACCACCGATACAACTCTACGCACGCTTGACGTTCACTTAACCTAGAACAAGTATGAAATAGAAGTATATTGTAGGTGTTGTTGGATAGGTTTGTAAGATAATAAATAGCATGTAAATAAAAGCTAGGGGCTGTTTAGATAAAGATACAACTAAATTAGTTTTAGTAAAGAGCTTTTTGTTACGAGAAAGTTATTTGTCCCTAGGTAATCGATAACTAGACCGCTAATCATTATTGCAATTTTATTTGAGGGAGAGGCATAAGATAACATACTTTCTATACTTGGATCATATGCACTTATGTTTGGAACTCTAGCAAGCATCCGCAACTACTAAAGATCATTAAGGTAAAACCCAACCATAGCATTAAAGTATCAAGTCCTCTTTATCCCATACGTAAACAACCTACTTACTCGGGTCTGTGCTTCTGTCACACACGCCACCCACCATAAGCAAATCATGAACATATTTCAAACCCTACAGCGGGAATCCCTCATGCTTGCATGACACGGAGAGCACCATAGGACAGCACCAATAATAAAACATGCAACTCAAACTAATCACGATCATCAAATAACCCATAGGACAAAACGGATCTACTCAAACATCATAGGATAGCCATACATCCTTGGGAAATAATATATAGTGTTGAGCACCATGTTTAAGTAGAGATTACAGCGGGTAAGAGAGAGGTTACACCGCTGCATAGAGGGGGGAAGAGTTGGTGATGATGATGGTGAAGATTGCGGTGATGATGATGGCCATGACAGCGTTCCGGCGCCACCGGAAGAGAAGGGGAGAGGGGGGCCCTTCGTCTTCTTCTTCCTTGACCTCCTCCCTAGATGGGAGAAGGGTTTCCCCTCTGGTCCTTGGCCTCCATGGCGTGGTAGGGGCGAGAGCCCCTCCGAGATTGGATCTGTCTCTCTGTCTCTCTCTGTTTCTGCGTTCCCAGATTCTACCCTTTCACCATTTCTTATATTCCTGGAGATCCGTAACTCCGATTGGGCTGAAATTTTAACACGATCTCTATCCGGATATTAGCTTTCTTGCAGCGAAAGAAGGGCATCAACCGCCTTACGGGGTGGCCACTAGGGCCCAGGGCACGCCCCCCCTGCCTCATGGCCCCCTCGGGCATCGTATCGCGTTGATTCTTCTTCCCAAAAATCACATATATTCCAAAAAAACTCTCCGTCAGTTTTTATCCTGTTTGGACTCCATTTGATATGGATTTTCTGCGGAAAAAAATGCAACAAACAGGAACTGGCACAGGGCACTGGATCAATATGTTAGTCCCAAAAATAGTATAAAAAGTTGCCAAAAGTATATGAAAGTTGTAGAATATTGGCATGGAACAATCAATAATTATAGATACGACGAAGACGTATCACAACTAGAGGTGTTAAAGGGGTTGTCAATCCCTAACGGGGTACGGCGCCTCAAGATAGCCAAACAGACGTGAGGTAAATTTGTAGTAGATTGATAGATCGAACACCAAATAAATAAATAAGAATAAACTGCAGCAAGGTATTTTTGGTTTTTTGGTTTAGTAGATCTGAAAATAAACGCAAAGGAAAATAGATCGCAAAGGCAAATAATATGAGAAAGAGACCCGGGGGCCGTAGGTTTCACTAGTGGCTTCTCTCGAGAAAAATAGCAAATGGTGGGTGAACAAATTACTGTTGGGCAATTGATAGAACTTCAAATACTCATGATGATACCCATGCAATGATAATTATATAGGCATCACGTCCAAGATTAGTAGACCGACTCCTGCCTGCATCTACTACTATTACTCCACACATCGACCGCTATCCAGCATGCATCTAGTGTATTAAGTTCACGGAGAAATGGAGTAATGCAATAAGAAGGATTACATGATGTAGACAAGATCTATCTATGTAGAGATAGACCCCATCGTTTTATCCTTAGTATCAACGATACATACGTGTCGGTTCACCTTCTGTCACTGGGATCAAGCACCGTAAGATCGAACCCACTACAAAGCACCTCTTCCCATTGCAAGATAAATAGATCAAGTTGGCCAAACAAAACCCAAATATCAGAGAAGAAATATGAGGCTATAAGTAATCATGCATAAAAGGGATCAAAGAAACTCAAATACTTTCATGGATATAAAAAGAGATAGATCTGATCATAAACTCAAAGTTCATTGGATCCAAACAAACACACCGCAAAAGAGTTACATCATATGGATCTCCAAGAGACCATTGTATTGAGAATCAAGAGAGAGAGAGAGAGGAAACCATCTAGCTACTAACTACGGACCCGAAGGTCTATAAAGAACTACTGACGCATCATCGGAGAGGCACCAATGGAGGTGGTGAACCCCATCCGAGATGGTGTCTAGATTGGATCTGGTGGTTCTGGACTCTGCGATGGCTGGATCAATATTTCGTCGACTCCCCTAGGGTTTTGGGAATATTGGGGTATTTATATAACAAAGAGGCCATCCGGGGGGCACCCGAGGTGGGCACAACCCACCAGGGCGCGCTTGGGCCTCCTAGCGCGCCCTGGTGGGTTGTGCTCCCCTTGAGGCACCCCAGGCGCAGCCAGGGCCCGTTGTGTTCCTTTTGTCCCATAAAAATTCTTCGTACAGTTTCGTGGCATTTGGACTCTGTTTGATATTGATTTTCTGTGATGTAAAAAACATGGGAAAAACAACAACTAACACTTGGCACTATGTCAATTACTTAGTACCAAAAAATGATATAAAATGATTATAAAACTTCTAAGATTGATAATATAACAACATGGAACAATCAAAAATTGTAGATACGTTGGAGACGTATTAGTATCCCCAAGCTTAACTCCTACTCGTCCTCGAGTAGGGAAGTGATAAAAGCAGAATTTTTGATGTGGAATGCTGCCTAACATGTCATATCATATTCTTTTCTTTATAGCATGGACATTTGGACTTTTATATTGTCCAAAGCAATAGTCTAGTTTTGACATGATAATTTAAATACTCAAGCATATCAACAAGCGACCATGTCTTTCAAAATATCAACGCTAAAATAAGCTATCCCTAGCCCATCATGCTCAACCATCGATCCATTCATGAAACACACTCGCATATTAGATACACCCAATACTCAAGTACGATCATATTGCCTCCTAGTTGGTGCTTTTATAAGATAAGATGGAGACTCAAATTCAAAATAAAAATTGCATAAAGTAAAAGAAAGGCCCTTCACAGAGGGAAGTAGGGATTTGTAGAGGTGCCAGAGCTCAAAGTGAAAAACTTAGAGATAAAAACATTTTGGGAGGTGTATCCATCCCACCAACAAAAACGACTTAGAGTTCCCAACACTTTCCATGCTGTATATATCATAGGCGGTTCCCAAACAGAAAATAAAGTTTATTACTTTTTCCACCATATTTTCACTTTCCATTGCTAACCGTATCCACGGGTGCCCTCCATACCAACACTTTCCAAGGAATTTATTGGTTGACAACATAAATTAAATTCATTTTTTTCATTACGGGGCTGGGCATCCCTAATACCTTTGCCTTACTCTCATGCGATGACAAGTGAATAAACATTCATCGTGAGAATAACACATATATGATGGAAAATATTAGCCACCCCTCACCGCTCTGTGAGCGAAACGAACACACAAAAGAGAAGTTTATTTTTAAAAATTAGAGATGGCACATGCAAATTTGCTTAGAACGGCAAAAGAATACCGCATATAGGTAGAAATAGTGGACTCATGTGGCAAAACTGGGTTAAAGGTTTTTTGGATGCACAAGTAGTGATCATACTTAGTGCAAAACGAAGGCCAACAAAAGATTGAGAAGCGACCAACCAAGAAATGAATAATCTCATAAGCGAGCGTTAAGCATAACTAACACCGAATAATGCACCACAAGTAGGATATAATTTCATGGCATAATTATTGACTTTTGTGCTTGCATAGGGAATCACAAACCTTAACACCAATATTCTTACTAAAGCATAATTACTCATCAACATAACTCACATATCACATCATCATATCTCAAAACTATTACTAAGAATCAAGTTTATTTTGTCCAATGATCTTCATGAAAGTTTTTATTATATCCTTCTTGGATATCTATCACTTTGGGACTAATTTTCATGTGTTGCTTTTCATAAGCTCAAACAAATATAAGTGAAGATCATGAGCATAATTTTTCTTTCTCTCAAATTAATTTAAGTGAAGCAAGAGAGAATTTCTTGAAAATTTGACTAACTATCAAATAAATCTAGGTGAAGCAAGAGAGCATTTCTTCAAAAATACTAAAGCACACCATGCTCAAAAAGATATAAGTGAAGCACTAGAGCAAGTCCATAGCTCATAAAAGATTTAAATGAAGCAAAGAGAACAATTCTAACAAGTCATGACATAATTTTGGCTCTATCAAAAAGGTGTGTCCATAAATGGATCAAGACTTAAAACTCAAAATAAAACAAGCAAAACTTATATCATACAAGACGCTCCAAGCAAAGCACATAGTATGTGACGAATAAAAATATAGCTTCGAGTAAAATACCGATGGTTGTTAGAAGAAAGAGGAGATGCCACTCGGGGGCATCCGCAAGCTTAGTTGGTTGCTCATTTTTGGATAATAGCTTGGGATGTCGGGGCATCCCCAAGCTTAGGCTCTTCTACTCCTTATTCCTTCATCCATCGTAAGATAACACAAAACTTGAAAACTTCAATCACACAAAACTCAACAAAACCTTCGTGAGATCCGTTAGTATAAGAAAATAGTAAATCACTACTATAAGTGCTGTATCAAACCAATTCATATTTTGTTCTTGCATTATATCTACTGTATTCCAACTTTTCTATGGCAAAAACTCATCAAAGAAAACCATAGAGCCATCAAAATAAGCACACAACACAAAGAAAACAGAATCTGTCAAAACGGAACAGTCTGTAGCAATCTGACTATTTCGAATACTTCTATAGCTTAAAAAATTCTGATAAATTAGGTCAGCCTGAGCATCTGTATATTGATCTACTGCAAGTGGAATGGGTATTTTACCGCTTGCTCGTAAAAATGAGAATTATTTTTGTGAGTGCAAAAGTTTCTGTTTTTTCAGCAAGATCAAACAACCATCACCCAAGAAGATCCTAAAGGCTTTACTTGTCACAAACACTAATTAAAACATAAAAATACAATCATAACAGTAGCATAATTTTTCTAACACTCAAAAATAGGAAGCAAAAATAATTTTTATTCATTGGGCTGCCTCCCAACAAGCGCTATAGTTTTACGCCCTTAGCTAGGCATAAAGCAATGATCTAAGTTTTGTCATCCTTTGTTCGAGATCCATAAGATGCCCTCATGATTGATTCATATGGTGGCCTAATTATTGTTCTAGGGAAGTGTTCCATACCCTTCCTCAAAGGAAATTGGAACTTAATATTGCCTTCTTTCATATCAATTACGGCACCGATAGTGAGTAAAAACGGTCTACCAAGAATAATTGGACAAGATGGATTGCAATCAATATCAAGAACAATAAAATCTATGGGCACATAATTCCTATTTGTAAGAATAAGAACATCATTTATTCTACCCATAGGCTTTTTAATAGTAGAATCCGCCAAGTGCAAATTCAAAGAACACGATTCAAGATCGGTAAGACCAAGCACATCACATAAAGATTTCGGAATAGTAGAAACACTAGCACCCATGTCACACAAAGCAAAACACTCATAATTTTTAATCTTGAATTTTATAGTAGGTTCCCATTCATCATGCAATTTTCTAGGAATTGAAACTTCTAATTCCAACTTTTTATTCTAAAGCTTTCATCATAGCATCAACAATATGTTTAGTAAAAGCTTTATTTTGTTCTTAAGAATGGGGTGAATTTATCATGGATTGCAACAAAGAAATACAATCAACCAAAGAGCAACTATCATAATTAAAGTCTTTGTAATCCAAAAGAGTGGGCACATCACTAGCTAAAGTTTTGACCTCTTAAAACCCACTTTTATCAATTTTCTCAACAAGATTTTCACCCTCTGAATCATTGGGATGCCTTCTAGCTAAAGTTGACTCTTCTCCAGTCCCTTTTTCATCAATATTAACTTTACTAAACAAGGAATCAATAGAAGAAACACCAATCATTTTAAGCTCTTCATCACTTTTGCGAAAGAAATCACTAGAAAATGCTTTTTTTCTTTCTAAAAATGCTCTTTTAGCTCTAAGCATAGCGGTTCTTTTCTTACTTTCATCCATAGAAACATAAAGAGCTTTAATTCATTCATCAACCTTAGGCAAAAAAAATTTCATCTTGAGATTTTCCACATCATGAGAAATTCTATCAACACTTCTAGACAAATCATCAATCTTACTCAACTTTTCTTCTATGGAAGTGTTGAAAACTTTTTGGGTATTGATAAATTCTTTAATATTACTCTCAAGATCAGAGGTGTTCCTATTATTATTACTATAAGATTGATTTCCATAGGAATTACCATAATTATTAGAGGAATTACTAGGAAAAGGCCTAGGATTAAAATTACCTCTATAAGCATTGTTATTGAAATTATTTCGAGAGATAAAATTCACATATATGGCATAACTATTTTGCTCAATCAAAGTAGACAAAGGCATATCATTAAAATCAATAGGAGCACTTCTACTAGCAACCAATTTCACAAGAGCATCAACTTTTTCACTCAAAGAGGAAATTTCTTCAACGGAATTAACTTTTTTACTAGTAGGAGTTCTTTCGGTATGCCATTGCGAGTAATTTGCCATAATATTATCAAGCAATTTGGTGGCTTCACCCAAAGTAATTTCCATAAAAGTACCACCCGCGGCAGAATGTAAAAGATTACGAGAAACAAAATTCCACCCCGCATAAAATTTTTGTATGATCATCCAAAGATTTAACCCATGAGATGGGCATTTCCTTAGCATCATTTTCATCCTTTCCCAAGATTGTGCAACATGCTCATGTTCAATTTGCTTGAAATTCATGATCTGGGTTCCAAGGGAAATAATTTTTGCGGGCGGAAAATACTTAGTGATAAAAGCATCTTTGTGCTTATTCCAAGAATCAATACTATTGCGAGGCAAAGAAGAGAACCAAATTTTTGCAGAACCACGCGAAGAAAACAGAAACAATTTCATCTTCACCACATCATTGTCCATATCTTTTTTATTTTGCATATCGCATAATTCCACGAAGGTATTAAGATGGGACGCGACATCCTGATTAGGAGTACCGAAAAATTGATCTTTCATGACAAGATTCAACAAAGCAGTATTAATATCACAAGACTCCACACTAGTGGCGAGAGGAGCAACAGAGTTCCAATAAAATCATTGTTGTTGGTATTTGAGAAATCACATACCTTGGTGTTCTCTTGAGTCATGATGAACACACAACAAGATTGCACTCAAAAACAGATCCGGCAAGAAAACGGCGAACGGAAAAAGAGGGGCGAATAAAATGGCAAATTTTTGTGAAGTGGGGAGAGGAAATCAAGAGGCAAATGGCAAATAATGTAAATTGCAAGGAGATGCGATTTGTGATTAGGAACCTGGTATATGTTAAAGATCCTCCCCGGCAACGGTGCCCGAAATTCCTTTTGATGTCGCTTGAAGCTACGTTGGTATTTCTCCAAAGAGGAAGGGATGATGCAGCACAGCGGCGGTAGGTATTTCCCTCAGATATGAAACCAAGGTTATAGAACCAGTAGGAGAACCAAGCAACACAACGTAAATAGCACCTGCACACAAATAACAACTTCTTGCAACCCGACGTGTTAAAGGGATTGTCAATCCCTTCCGGGGTACGGCGCCTCAAGATATGCAAACGACCGTGAGGTAAATTTGTAGTAGATTGATAGATCGAACGCTAAATAAATAAATAAGAATAAATTGCAGCAAGGTATTTTTGGGTTTTTGGTTTAGTATATCTGAAAATAAACACAAAGGAAAATAGATCACAAAGGCAAATAATATGAGGAAGAGACCCGGGGGCCGTAGGTTTCACTAGTGGCTTGTCTCGAGAAAAATAGCAAACAGTGTGTGAACAAATTACTATTGGGCAATTGATAGAACTTCAAATACTCATGACGATATCCAGGCAATGATCATTATATAGGCATCACGTCCAAGATTAGTAGACCGACTCCTGCCTGCATCTACTACTATTAGTCCACACATCGACCGCTATCCAGCATGCATCTAGTGTATTAAGTTCATGGAGAAATGGAGTAATGCAATAAGAAATATTACAAGATGTAGACAAGATCTATCTATGTAGAGATAGACCCCATCGTTTTATCCTTAGTAGCAATGATACATACGTGTTGGTTCCCCTTCTGTCACTGGGATCAAGCAACGTAAGATCGAACCCACTACAAAGCACCTCTTCCCATTGCAAGATAAATAGATCAAGTTAGCCAAACAAAACCCAAATATCGGAGAAGAAATACGAGGCTATAAGCAATCATGCATAAAAGAGATCAAAGAAACTCAAATACTTTCATGGATATAAAAAGAGATAGATCTGATCATAAACTCAAAGTTCATCGGATCCCAACAAACACACTGCAAAAGAGTTACATCATATGGATCTCCAAGATACCATTGCATTGAGAATCAAGAGAGAGAGAGAGAGAGAGGAAGCCATCTAGCTACTAAATACAGACCCGAAGGTCTACAAACAACTACTCACGCATCATCCGAGATGGTGTCTAGATTGGATCTGGTGGTTCTAGGCTCTACGGCGGCTGGATGCGTATTTTGTCGACTCCCCTACGGTTTTGGGAATATTGGGGTATTTATAGAGCAAAGAGGTGGTCCGGGGGGCACCCGAGGTGGGCACAACCCACCAGGGCACGCCTGGGCCTCCTAGCGCGCCCTGGTTGGTTGTGCTCCCCTTGGGGCACCCCCAGGCGCTGCCAGGGCCCATTGTGTTCCTTCTGGCCCATAAAAATTCTCCATAAACTTTCGTGGCATTTGGACTCTGTTTGATATTGATTTTCTGTGATGTAAAAAACAACAACTGGCACTTGGCACTATGTCAATAGGTTAGTACCAAAAAATGATATAAGATGAATGTAAAATGATTATAAAACAGCCAATATTGATAATATAACAACATGGAACAATCAAAAATTATAGATACATTGCAGATGTATCAAGGTCCGGTCGTTTTTTTGTAAATGTGTTATGTCCAAAATTTAATGAACATGCTCCGGTTTTTATAAAAATAATCTGGTTTGCATGTAGTAATTCATTTATTTATTTATTCTTCTGTGGGGGGTTTGCATGTAATTCGTGAGGTCTGAAATGTGAAGCACCCCGACATGGTTGCATATGCTCCGAGTCATGCATGCACCACAACCCAGATGCTCTATGTCGCGCATGTCGGCGAAAGGAAGCACGTGGAAATAGCCTAGGAGTACATATAGGAGGATAAATGTGTGAAAAAAATATGTACTATGAAGCGTAGCTGCGGTTCAAAAAGGAGACCTAAAGTGA
The DNA here is from genome assembly GCF_018294505.1 of Triticum aestivum. Classification (NCBI taxonomy): domain Eukaryota; kingdom Viridiplantae; phylum Streptophyta; class Magnoliopsida; order Poales; family Poaceae; genus Triticum; species Triticum aestivum. The sequence goes on along the minus strand of NC_057803.1, from coordinate 297,322,976 downwards.
TGACAGATATAGGTCACACGCACCCAACTAGTGGTACTAGACGTACGACTACTTTTTCCCTAAAAACAGAGGTACGAGTACTCAGTACTCCTATTCTATCAACACGAGTCCCATCTAACAACATCGTCCGTGCTACAGCTAGCTCTTCTCCCTCGTTTCTCTCTTCTAATTCTAACTCAGCCGACGCGCGGTGGGCGAGGTGGGGATTTGCCGATGGTCGGTTTGCTCAACTACGACCCCACCTCACAGTGAAAATGTTACGACTGGAATAAAAATGCCATACACTAATGAAACATTAAGGCCACAAGGCAATGCAGTGTAGGTTACAGGAGGCAAGAAGAAAGATGCATCCATCAACAACGTCCACCTCCTCGACTCAGAGCACCGACCCACCGAATGGCGGCTAAGTAGCAGTTGCTTTCGTGGCCAGGTCGACGTGCTTCTGAACAATGGCGTCCGAAGATTCCAACCGCTGTAAGAAGGCCAACGTCTTTCTGTCCTCGCTGGCCTTGTAGTGGCCTATGTAGACGATTTCCTCGTAGACGTGGATGTGCAGGTCGATGGTTTCTTGCATGGCGAGGCGTTGCGCGGCGAGCGTGGCCTCGAGGTGCACATTCTTTGTTGCGACCTCTGGCAGCACCAGGGCCACCAGTGCTTCAAAGAGTTTGTCACCTTGGATGCCGATCAGGGTGTGTAGGATCAAAAGTATGTCTAGAGGGGAGGGGGTGATTAGACTACTTGACCAAATAAAAATCTAACATTTTCCCAATTTTAAGTCTTAGCAGATTTTAGTAACTTATCACAAGTCAAGTAACCAACCTACACATGCAATTCTATGAGTATAGCAGCGAAATGTAAATCATTGCATATGAAGGTAAAGGGGAGGAGTTTAGAGGGAGCAAACACAATGTAGACACGTAGATTTTTGGCGTGGTTCCGATAGGTGGTGCTATCCTACATCCATGTTGATCGAGACTTCAACCCACGAAGGTTAAAGGTTGCGCGAGTCCACAGAGGGCTCCACCCACGAAGGGTCCACGAAGAAGCAACCTTACCTATCCCACCATGGCCATCACCCACGAAGGACTTGCCTCACTTGGGTAGATCTTCACGAAGTAGGCGATCTCCTTGCCCTTACAAACTCCTAGGTTCAACTTCACAATCTTGACGGAGGCTCCCAAGTGATATCTAACCAATCTACACTACAAAAAATACACTTCCGTGATGATACATGTTTGTCACAGTAGGTCACGTTTTCTGTCATGCATGTACATCCATGACGATTTTATGACAGAATCAAGATAGTCATACCTGTGCTGTCGTAGAAGTGTTCCATGACATTACCAAAATTATCATCATGGAAGTGTCCACTTCCATGACGATAAATCACGCATCATAGAAGTGCTTTCGTCAAGGGTGACTGACACGTGGCATCCACTGTAACGGGTCGCCATTAAGCTATTGGGTCTGGTTTTGGATCTGATAACCCGTTAATAGCCCGGACCAATGAGGATTTTCCACGTGTAAAATTGTCATTGGCCGGAGGAAACACGTGTTGGCTCACCATTGGGAGAGATGTCATCCATTCATTGGACAGGAGGCACCTATGATACGTCAACACGTGGCATGGCCCAACAGAGGCCCATTCCAGTGAAAAGGCCGGCCCGTTTGACTTGGTCAAACGGTAACAGGCCGGCCCATGGAAAGCCTGTTAACGGCCTGTTCGTATATAGCCCATTTACGGCCCGCTAACTCACAGCCCGTTACGGCCTACCAGAATTAAGCCCAGTAGCTTCATCTGGGCTATCCAATATGATTCCAACCCGTTGTAACTTTCGGCCCATGTATGGCCCATGATGTCTTTTGGCCCATACGAGGCCATTTGTAACTATTGGCCCATTAATGGCCCGTGGTGAATATGGCCCGCAATGAATAGTGTATCGCTTTATACCTACTAACGGCCCATTATGCCATTGGTCCGTTTCCAGCCCATGTTATCTTTCGGCCTTCTAAGGGCCCATTTATTCTTGGGCTTATTTCTAGCATTCGGTTACTTACGGCCCGTTACTGGCCTTTTCTGGTTGTGGGCCAAATTTAGCCCGTGGTTACAATCGGCCTGTTTGCGGCCCGTTAATCCATTGGGCCGTTTTTGTAGCGTCATCAAATACGTCAGATTAACGATGACCCATTATGGTCGGCCCATGAATGATTCCAAATCTAGCCCGTTTACGGCCCATAATGTAGTCTGTTATTGGCCCATGTTTGGTCGATCGATCAAATGGTTAGTAGAAGGCCCATTGATGCTACGGCCCATAGAAGGCCCATCGTTTCTACGACCCTTAGAAGGCCCATTGTTTCTATGGCCCGTAGGAGGCCCATGGTAACTATAGTAAATATGTAGCCCATGGTTATTGTTGGGGATATTATTCATGGACATAAACTGGCTAGGAGTGGTCGGGTTAACTTTATGATGATTAGAAGCCCAGGAAGACAAAGGATGGTGGTGCTTTATGAAGGCCCAAGGCCCAAAGGCGGGTTAAGGCCTGTAGACATAAACCGACATTATCATGTAACTTGTATTGTAAGATAGGAGGAATAGAGACCGAGTTGGACACGTTGATGATCCGGCCTCGGGACTCTGTAAACCGACGGGCATCGACCTATGTATATAAAGGGGCGACCTGGCGGCGGTTTAGGGACAACACACAACAACTCGAGAACCAAGCAAAGAGGATTCGCTCCCTAGTCATCGAAACCCTAGCAATTCCATCACAACTGGAGTAGGCTTTTACCTTCATCATAAGGGGCCGAACCAGTATAAAACTCTCGCGTCCTTCGTCCGCTTTAACCCCTTTAAGCTAACCCGTAGCGATGGCTCCACGACTAAGTCCTTTCACAAGGACATCTGCCATGACAAAACCATGACAGTTGGCGCCCACCGTGGGGCTATCGCATGATGGTTTCAAGTTCTTGAAGGGCAGCTTCGAAGGACACAAGGGATATGTTGTGGGCCGGATGACTAAAAGTTGTCGCGGCAAGCTCTACATCGACGATGCAGGATGGGGTCCCGAGGCCGGTTCAGTTGAGTACGGGTACCGGGCCCCCTTTGGTGGAATTCACGTCTTCATCGGCAAGATCGGCGAACCGGGCCTTGAGCCGGACATCTGCACCGACATCATCGAGACGGCTCAGCGTGCAAGCTCTGCCCAGGTTCAGCCCACCATAAAGCATGTCTTCGTAGGTGTCATCCACGGAGCGGAATACGAGGATAGATCAACATCTGGTGGCGAAACCGTTATCTGCTCTGATGATGAGTCTTCAACCGGAGAGACCGAGTCGCCGTACCAGCTACAGGATGGCTGGATTAGTGGAGGTTCCGATGGCAACAGTATTCCAGACCCCCTCGATCTTCCAAGCCGGGTCGCGGTCTTCATGGCCGGTACACAACCAGCGCAACACTCTTCTACCGCCACGGCAATGATCTCCGGTTCAGCAACAACAGCACCAGCGGGAGCAGGGGGCTCTACGCCGCCTCCGGCTCAGGTTTTGTCTGATCTATTCGACGCTTTAGCAATGTTGCTGGCAGCGGAGGTGGACGTGGCAAACCGGGATCAGCACAACATAGAGATTGCAAAGGTGAAGGATCAGATAACTCAAGCTAAAGCGGACCTGGCAGCAAAAAACACCAGGATGGCTACAGAGCGGGCCGGATTGGAGGCTCAGGCATATCGGCTTATGCTGGATCAGAGTGCGTCAGATGACGCCATGAGGAGAAGATACCGGTCGCGCCTTCCGTCGGTCTTGGAGGCAAGGAATCTCTTTAACACGCCAGGAGCAGGCACCAACAACCAACCAGTGGTAAACCGGGCGGAGGCACCTAGGACCGGGGCACCGGTTCAGCCTCGTGCGACGGATCTGCCGCCTCCGCCTCGTCAGAATGACATTCCATCACGACACGTCTCAACACCTCCGGGTCATTACTCCAACCCATTGGATAACATCATTGATGCCGCTTCACGATTGGCAGCTCTCCCGATTGATGGTGAGTCCCCAGTAGTAGTTGAGACACGACGGGCTAGGGAGCTCCTTCAGACAGCTTTGACTCAGCACCAGGCCTATTCATATAGCTATGAAAGGATTCATTCTACTCCCCGCCCAAGCCAGAGCTACAACATGCATATCGATGAACCGGCCGTATCAAGTAGTGCAAGGAATCGTAATCCGCCCCGTGGCAATAACCCGATGGTTGGCGGTGGCAATGCCCAGGATGTAGTGGATCGCACTAGGGCACGAAGCTCCGGTTCGTCGGCTCATGCCGGGTCGTCAGTTCACTCCGGTTCGTCTAACAACATCAGTGGAACCAGGGGTTACCTCCAGTTCTTTGGGAGTGCCATGTCTTGTCCCAGTGATGCGCAATGTACGGTTACCCAAGGATTTCAAAGGCCCGTGTAAGGTGCCGAATTACACTGCCGATTTATCCCCTGAGTCATGGGTGGAGAGTTATGAGATGGCAATGGAGATGCTGGATGTGGACGAAGCGGCGTGTGCCAAATACTTTACCAAGATGTTGGAGGGAACAACTCGCACGTGGTTGAAAAATCTTCCAGCCAACTCTATTGGATCATGGGCCAAATTAAGGGCCCGGTTTATCCAGAACTTCAAAGATACGTGCAAGCAACCCATGTCCATCGTGGATTTAGCTGCCCGTGTCCAGGAGGAAGGAGAATCAACTACCCACTCGGTGCGCCGGGTTTCGGAGATTTTGTATTCATCAGACCACATTAATGCTGACACAGCCGTTTTAACATTGGAAGGCAATTGCCCGTTTGCACCTTTGAAGCTGAAATTGGGATGGCTCAAATGTCATTGTAATGACATGGGAACGCTTATGGCAGCTCTGGTAAAATATGTCGACTCTGATAGTACCAAGGACCCCGAGTCTGATGATGACAAGACATGGAAGGGAAAGAAGAGCGACAACACCAGCGGGCAGCAGCGTAATCCGCTAGGTCATGGGAACAATGGTAAATGGAAGGCAGATAATAGCTTGGACTTTGTGGCTAACACCAACGCCCAGGATAAAAGTCAGCGGCGTAAGGGTAAACCGCCCCAGCGGGGTGGAGGGCCAGGCCCCAATCTAGAGCACCTGTTAAACCAGCCTTGCCCAAAGCACGGATCAATGGAGAGGCCAACTACGCATCTTTGGAAGGATTGCTTCATCATGCGGGAGTTCAAAAATGCAAATCTCTTTCAATATGATAATGGACCGCCTGGCGGTTCAGGAGGCGGTTTCCATGGGCCAGGTTATGGTGGTGGCAGTTCCGGTTTAGGGTTCCAGGGCAACCAAACCGTACATGGCAATCAGAATAGCCAGGGCAACCAGGGAGGTTACAACCATCAGGGGAATCAACAGCAGCAGCAATCGGGTTATCAGAGCAATCCAAAATAGTTGAATAGTGGGCAGTATCATGTCTTCACCACTAGCTTATGCAAGCGTGATTAGAAGCTTCATAAAAGAGCTGTGAACTCCGTTGAACCGGCGGTACCTGATGACCCACAAGTATAGGGGATCTATCGTAGTCCTTTCGATAAGTAAGAGTGTCGAACCCAACGAGGAGCAGAAGGAAATGATAAACAGTTTTCAGCAAGGTATTCTCTGCAAGTACTCTAATAAGTGGTAACAGATAGTTTTGTAATGAGATAATTTGTAATGAGCAACAAGTAACAAAATTAAATAAAGTGCAGCAAGGTGGCCCAATCCTTTTTGTAGCAAAGGACAAGCCTGGACAAACTCTTATATAAGGAAAAGTGCTCTCGAGGACACATGGGAATATCGTCAAGCTAGTTTTCATCATGTTCATATGATTCAAGTTCGGTACTTTGATAATTTGATATGTGGGTGGACCGGTGCTTGGGTGCTGTTCTTACTTGAACAAGCATCCCACTTATGATTAACCTCTATTGCAAGCATCCGCAACTACAACAAAAGTATTAAGGTAAACCTAACCATAGCATGAAACATATGGATCCAAATCAACCCCTTACGAAGCAATGCATAAACTAGGGTTTAAGCTTCTGTCACTCTAGCAACCCATCATCTACTTATTGCTTCCCAATGCCTTCCTCTAGGCCCAAATAACGGTGAAGTGTTATGTAGTCGACGTTCACATAACACCACTAGAGGCTAGACAACATACATCTCATCAAAAATATCGAACGAATACAAAATTCACATGACTACTAATAGCAAGACTTCTCCCTTGTCCTCAGGAACAAACGTAACTACTCACAAAGCATATTCATGTTCATAATCAGAGGGGTATTAATATGCATAAAGGATCTGAACATATGATCTTCCACCAATTAAACCAACTAGCATCAACTACAAGGAGTAATTAACACTACCAACAACCCACTAGCACCAATCCTGGACTTGGAGACAAGAATTGGATACAAGAGATGAACTAGGGTTTTGAGATGAGATTGTGCTGATGAAGTTTGCCCTCTCTCGATGAGAGGAGCGTTGGTGATGACGACGGCGATGATTTCCCCCTCCGGGAGGGAAGTTTCCCCGGCAGAACAGATCTACCGGAGCCCTAGATTGGATCCGCCAAGGTTCCGCCTCGTGGCGGCGGAGTTTCGTCCCGAAAGGTTGCTTCTTATTTTTTTCTCGACGAAAGACTTCATATAGGAGAAGATGGTCACCGGAGAGCCAACAGGGGGCCCACGAGGTAGGGGGGCGCGCCCTAGGGGGGTGCCCCCACCCTCGTGAGAAGGGTGTGGGCCCCACGATCTTCATCTTTGGCGAGGATTTTTCATTATTTATTATCAGGTGTTCAGTGGAGTTTCAGGACTTTTGGAGTTGTGCAGAATAGGTCTCTGATATTTGCTCCTTTTCCAGCCCAGAATTCCAGCTGCCGGCATTCTCTCTCCTTATGTAAACCTTGTGAAATAACAACCCATAATGCAATAAATATTGATATAAAAGCATGATGCAAAATGGACGTATGAACTCCCCCAAGCTTAGACCTCGCTTGTCCTCAAGCGAAAAGCCGAAATCGAAAAATATGTCCACATGTTTAGAGATGAAGGTGTCGATAAAAATAAAATACGTACATGAGGGCATCATGATCATTCTTATAACAACAACTTATATAATTTTTGTCATATGATCTCTAATGCTAGAGTAATAATTCAATCACAATATCAAGTATGAATCGTAAACTTCATTGAGAACTAACAAACTACAATCTCGGTCATTGAAGCAATTGCAATTTATCATAACATAGGAAAGAGTCAATGTATAAGAGCTTTTCAGCAAGTCCACATACTCAACTATCATATAATCTTTCACAATTGCTGACACTCACGCAATACTTATGGGTGTGGAGTTTTAATCAGACACAGAGAAAGATAGGGGCTTATAGTCTTGCCTCCCAATGTTTTACCTCATGGGTAATGTCAACAGTAATAGTTCATGAAAACTCACATCCAATTAGCCATATATACCAGGATCTTTCCAACATACTGTGCTTGCCAAAGGATAAAGTGTAAAAAGGAAGGGTGAAAATCACCATGACTCTTGCATAAGGTAGAAGATAATGATAAAAGATAGGCCCTTCGCAGAGGGAAGCAGAGGTTGCCATGCGCTTTTATGGTTGGATGCATAAAATCTTAATGCGAAAGAACATCACTTTATATTGCCCCTTGTGATATGAACCTTTATTATGTAGTCCGTCGCTTTTATTACTTCCACATCACAAGATTGTATAAAGCTTATTTCTCCCACACCAATAAATCATACATATTTAGAGAGCAATTATTATTGCTTTGCACCGATGACAACTTACTTGAAGGATCTTTTTCAATCCATAGGTAGATATGGTGGACTCTCATGGCAAAACTGGTTTAAGGATATTTGGAAGCACAACTAGTATCTCTACTTAGTGCTGAGAATTTGGCTAGCATGAGGGGGAAAGGCAAGCTCAACATGTTGGAGGATCCAAGACAATATAATTTATCTCAGATGTAAGAAAACATAACCCATTACGTTGTCTTCCTTGTCCAATGTCAACTCTTTAGCATGTCATATTTTAACGAGTTCTCACAATCATAAAAGATGTCCAAGATAGTATATCTATATGTGAAGACCTCTCTTTCTTTATTACTTCCTATTAATTGCAACGATGACCAAAACTATGCTTGTCAACTCTTAACAACTTCTATTCATCATACTTTTTCTATGTGAGCTCATTACTCTCCATGAGATCCATATGATCTCTTTGTTTCTTTTTATTTCTTTCTCTTTTATTTTATTCACTTAGGATCATGGCAAAACAATCAAGCCCTTGACTCAACACTAATCTTTATTATATAGCTCACAGACTCGATTACATAGAAGGATAATAAAGCAAAACTCACAACTAGATCATGCCATAAACTTTATTCTACTAGATCAAAATACTACTAATAGGATCGAACTAAGGAAAACGGTAAAGATAAAGGTGAGGGTGATACGATACCGGGGCACTCCCCCAAGCTTGGCAGTTGCCAAGTGGAGTGCCCATACCCAGATACTCAATTCTTCTTTGTTGGAGGAGATGGTGGTGATTTTGTTGATGACGTAGGCTTCTTCCTTAATTTGCGCTTGAGGACAGAATTTTGGTCCCTTAGGTCCTTGATCTCCTGGTCCAAGCTCAGTATCTTTTTGCATAGTTCCTGCTTGTTCTCCTGCAAGAGGTGAAAAGGGATAAACTCGATCCCAGGTTTCTTCACCCTATCCGGGAGGCTTGACTTTTTGAACTCCACATGCATGTCCCCAGGTTGAGGTAGTGGGACTTCATCTTCATCTAAGCTCGTCTCCTCCTTTCCCTTGGGTTGATAGTCTTCTTCTTCTTCCGTAGTCCAACAACAGTGCTCCACATCCCCATAGACCTTAGGATCTGGAAGGTAATCAGCCACATAGATTTCTCCTTCCGAATCCTAGGACGACATGTTGCTCTGTCTGCAGCAGGACAACTCAAAACAAAGACAAGGGATTTTTGCGTGATACGGGAGTCAAAACCTTTGGGAGAATATATAATGAATTTTTACCGACCAAAATACGCATCGTGCAAGAAAATGGAGTCCGGAAGGAAAACGAGGAGCTCATGAGGTAGGGGGGCGTGCCCAGGGGGGTAGGGCGCGCCCTCCACCCTCGTGAGGCCCTTGTGTCCTTCCCGGACTGCTACTTAATTTTCTATTTTCTAAATATTCCAAAACAGAGAAATATTGCCTTAAAATTGTTTTGGAGTCGGTTTACTTACCGTACCACATACCTATTCCTTTTCGAAGTCTGAAACGTTCTGGAAAGTGTCCCTTATGTATTCCTCCGGGGTTACGGTTTCAATAATATTGGTTTCAACATTTATGGGATTACCTGAGATATAATGTTTGATTCTTTGACTGTTTACCACCTTCGGATTTGTGCCTTCGAAGTTGTTGATTTTTATGGCACCGGAACGATAGACCTCCTCGATAACATAGGGGCCTTCCCATTTAGAGAGAACTTTCCCTACAAAAAATCTTAAACGAGAGTTGTATAGCAATACATAATCACCTACATTAAACTCACGCTTTTGTATCCTTTTGTCATGCCATCTTTTAACCTTTTCTTTAAACAACTTGGCATTTTCATAAGCTTGGGTTCTCCATTCATCAAGTGAGCTAATATCAAATAACCTCTTTTCACTGGCAAGTTTGAAATCATAGTTGAGCTCTTTAATAGCCCAATATGCCTTATGTTCTAGTTCGAGAGGTAAGTGACATGCTTTTCCATATACCATTTTATACGGAGACATACCCATAGGATTTTTATATGCAGTTCTATAGGCCCATAATGCATCATCAAGTTTCTTGGAGCAATTCTTTCTAGACCTATTGACAGTCCTTTGCAAAATTAATTTGAGTTCTCTATTACTCAATTCTACTTGACCACTAGACTGTGGGTGATACGGAGATGCAATTCTATGATTAACGTCATATTTAGCAAGCATTTTATGGAAAGCACCATGAATAAAATGTGAACCACCATCAGTTATTAAATATCTAGGGACTCCAAACCTCGGAAAAATAACTTCTTTAAGCATTTTAATAGAGGTGTTATGATCATCACTACTAGTTGGAATAGCTTCTACCCACTTAGTAAAGTAATCAACAGCAACTAAAATATGTGTATATCCATTAGAGGCAGGAAAAGGTCCCCTATAATCAAAGCCCCAAACATCAAACGGTTCAATAACAAGTGAATAGTTCATAGGCATTTCTTGACGTCTACTAATATTACCAATTCTTTGACATTCATCACAAGATAGGACAAACTTACGGGCATCCTTGAAGAGAGTAGGCCAATAAAAACCGGATTGCAATACCTTATGTGCAGTTCTATCTCCCACGTGGTGTCGTCCATAAGTTTCAGAGTGGCACTTGCGTAGGATCTGTTCCTGTTCATGCTCAGTTACACAACGTCTAATAACACCATCTACTCCTTCCTTATAAAGATGTGGGTCATCCCAAAAGTAATGTCTCAAATCATAGAAGAATTTTTTTCTTTTGTTGGTATGTGAAGCTAGGTGGTATAAATTTAGCAACTATGTAATTAGCATAATCAGCATACCAAGGGGTACTACGAGAAGTACTTATGACATTTAATTGTTCACCAGGAAAGCTATCATCAATAGGTAGTGGGTCATCAAGAACATTCTCTAACCTAGATAAGTTGTCTACAACGGGGTTCTAAGCTCCTTTTCTATCAACAATATGCAAATCAAATTCTTGTAGCAAGAGAACCCATCTAATAAGTCTAGGTGTAGCATCTTTCTTCTCCATAAGATATTTAATAGCAGCATGATCGGTGTGGATAGTTACTTTAGAATCAACAATATAAGGTCTGAACTTATCACAAGCAAATACAACTGCTAAAAGTTCTTTTTCAGTAGTAGCATAATTTCTTTGAGCATTGTCTAGAGTCTTACTAGCATAATGGATAACATTTAATTTCTTATCAACTCTTTGCCCTAGAACAGCACCTACAGCATAATCGCTAGCATCACACATAATTTCAAAGGGTAAATTCCAATCAGGTGGCTGAACAATAGGTGCAGAGACTAATGCTTTCTTAAGTATTTCAAATGCTTCTACACAATCATCATCAAAGACAAATGGTACATATTTTTCTAATAAATTAGTCAGAGGCCGAGAAATTTTCGAGAAGTCGTTGATGAACCTCCTATAAAATCCGGCGTGACCAATGCAACTTCTTATACCTTTGATGTCCTTGGGACATGGCATCTTTTCAATAGCATCAACCTTGGCTTTATCAACTTCAATACCTCTTTCAGAAACTTTATGCCCCAAGACAATACCTTCATTAACCATAAAGTGGCACTTTTCCCAATTCAAGACAAGATTAGTTTCTTCGCATATCTGCAAAACTCGATCAAGATTGCTCAAGCAATCATCAAAAGAAGATCCATAGACGCAAAAGTCGTCCATGAAAACCTCACAAATCTTTTCACAAAAGTCAGAGAATATAGCCATCATGCATCTTTGAAAGGTAGCAGGTGCATTACATAAACCAAAAGGCATACGTCTATAAGCAAAAGTACCAAAAGGGCATTTAAAAGTAGTCTTTGATTGATCTTTAGCCACACATGTATTTGAGAGAAACCAGAATAACCATCTAGAAAGCAGTAATGTGTATGTTTGCATAATCTTTCTAGCATTTGATCAATAAAAGGTAAGGGGTAATGATCTTTCTTAGTAGCCTTATTTAATTTGCGAAAATCAATTGCCATCCTATAACCTGTAATAATTCTTTGTGGAATCAATTCATCTTTATCATTAGGAACAACAATAATACCTCCCTTCTCAGGGACACAATGAACAAGACTTACCCACTGACTATCAGCAACATGATAAATTATACCTGCCTCTAGAAGCTTTAGTATTTCTTTTCTTACCACTTCTTTCATTTTAGGATTCAGACGTCGTTGAGGATCACAAACTGGTTTGGCATCTGCTTCCAAATTTATTTTATGTTGACATAGAGTGGGAATAATGCCTTTAAGATCATTAAGAGCATATCCAATAGCAGCACGGTGCTTCTTCAGAGTTTTCAATAATCTTTCTTCTTCATGCTCTGAAAGGTTAGCACTAACAATAACAGGATATATCTTCTTTTCATCAAGATAATCATATTTAAGATTATCAGGCAACGGTTTAAGCTCAAACACGGGATCACCCTTAGGTGGAGGAGGATCCCCTAGGATTTCAACAGGCAAATTGTGTTTTAGCATAGGTTCTTGTTTAAAGAATACTTCATCTATTTCCCTTCTTTCATTCATAACCATATCATTCTCATGGTCTAGCAAATATTGTTCTAAAGGATCATTAGGAGGTACGGCAATAGAAGCAAGACCAATAATTTCATCCTTACTAGGAAATTCTTCTTCACGGTGTTGTTTACTAAATTTAGAGAAATTAAACTCATGAGTCATATCATCCAAGCCATTAGTAACAACATTCTTTTTGCAGTCTATCCTAGCATTAACTGTATTCAAGAAGGGTCTACCAAATATAATGGGACAAAAGCTATCTTGTGGAGAACTAAGAACAAGAAAATCAGCAGGATATTTAGTTTTCCCGCACAAGACTTCAACATCTCTAACAATTCCCATTGCTGAAATAGTATCTCTATTAGCAAGTTTAATTGTGACATCAATATCTTCTAACTCAGCAGGGGCAATTTCATGCTTGATTTCTTTATACAAGTCATAAGATATAACACTAGCACTGGCACCCATATCACATAAGCCATGATAACAATGATCTCCTATTTTAACAGAAATAACAGGCACACCTACCACATGTCTATGTTTATCTTTAGCACAAGGTTTAGCAATTCTAGCAGTTTCATCGCAGAACTGAATAACATGCCCATCAATATTATCAGACAAGAGCTCTTTTACAATAGCAATATTGGGTTCAACTTTAACTTTCTCAGGAGGTGTATATGTTTTAATGTTGCTTTTACAAACCACAGTTGAAGCTTTAGCATGATCCTTTATCCTAACAGGGAAAGGTGGTTTCTCAACATAACAAGTAGGAACAATAGGATCATTATAAGTGACAGTCTTTTCTTCAACTTTAATAGGTGTAGCTACTTTTACTTCTATGGGAGGATGATATTTAAACCACTTCTCCTTAGGGAGATCAACATAAGTAGCAAAAGATTCACAGAAAGAAGCTACTATCTCAGAATCAAGTCCATATTTAGTGCTAAACTTACGGAAAATATCGGTATCCATAAAAGATTTAACACAATCAAACTTAGGTGTCATACCTGACACCTTACCATTATCGAGGTCCCAATCTTCAGAGTTGCGTTTAATTCTATCCAATAAATCCCATTTGAATTCAATAGTCTTCATCATAAAAGAGCCAGCACAAGAAGTATCAAGCATGGTGCGATTGTTATCAGAAAGCTGAGCATAAATTTTTTGAATAATTGTTTCTCTTGGAAGCTCATGATCGGGGCATGAATATAACATTGATTTAAGCCTCCCCCAAGCTTGAGCGATGGTTTCTCCTTCGCGAGGCCAAAAATTATATATATAATTGCGATCACGATGAACAAGATGCATAGGGTAATACTTTTGATGAAATTCCAATTTCAATCTTCTATAGTTCCATGATCCCATATCATCACATAGCCTATACCATGTCAATGCGTCTCCCTTCAAAGATAAAGGGAAGACCTTCTTCTTAGCAACATCATGGAATACCTGCAAGCTTAAATAATCCACAAACTTCATCCACATATATTAGGTGTTCATCAGGATGCTTTGTTCCATCTCCTGTAAAAGGATTAGCTAGCAGTTTTTCTATTATACTCGAAGGATACTCATAAGGAATTTCATTTTCAATAGGTTCAGTAGGTTGAGGAGCAACTGAGGGAGTCCTGGATTAGGGGGTATCCGGACAGCCGGATTACATCCTTTGGACGGACTGTGAAGATATAAGATTGAAGACTTCGTCTCGTGTCCGGATGGGACTCTACTTGGCGTGGAAGGCAAGCTAGGCAATACAGATGTGTGTATGTCCTCCTTTGTAACTGACCTTGTGTAACCCTAGCCCCCTCTGGTGTCTATATAAACCGGAGGGGTTTAGTCCGTAGGACAACAGACAATCATACCATAGGCTAGCTTCTAGGGTTTAGCCTCTCCGATCTCGTGGTAGATCAACTCTTGTAATACTCATATCATCAAGAATAAATCAAGCAGGACGTAGGGTTTTACCTCCATCAAGAGGGCCCGAACCTGGGTAAAACATCGTGTCCCCTACCTCCTGTTACCATCCGCCTTAGACGCACAGTTCGGGACCCCCTACCCGAGATCCGCCGATTTTGACACCGACACTGGTTCTTTCATTGAGAGTTCCTCTGTGACTTCACTAGAAGGAAGGATGTCTCGTCTCGTCTTTAAAGACAACACTACTGTTGGGGGAGCTTTGGCTGTCGGCCAAACTCTCCGGCTAGGCGGTTTCATCATGAACGCCTGTTCGGCCGCCGCGCCGACGATGACTTCTCGGGTCATCAAAAACAGCCTCCACGTTAAATTGGCACTTGCCAAACAGATGGATCCGGTGGAGCTCGCCTCCATAAACGAGCTCTTGGATCGCATCGCCGCCCTGGGAGTCGCTACAGACTATGATCGGATTGGGCTTAAACCCAATCAAAGGGAGATTAACTCTCCGCCGGTCACCCATCATATTGCAGTGGTGGAGGAACAATGCGGCGACCTCTCCTCCATATTGAGGACCAACTATGTCCGGATTCCTGAGCTCTCCGAGCCAGATACCCGTTCGCGGGAGGACAACATCCAATCCCTGAACTTAGAGTCAGGTAGCGGGCCAGGATTATCGGGCAACACCCCGGAACCAGAATTTCCAAAATTGGAAATTCCTCGGCCCCTGGATCCCAGATCGGGTAAGGATTCGGATTCAATTCCACCCACCCACCCAAACATAAGCGATCTTTCCCACATTAGGCAAGAGCCCCAGGAAACAGTACATCACTATTGGGCCAGATTCCTCCTTGCGATGAATAAGGTTAAGGACTATCGCGAGGAAGATGCAATCTTATTTTTCTGCAATAATTGCATGGACAAGGGAATCCTTAATGCCATAAATCACCATGAGATATGACGCTTCGCTGACTTGGCGTCCATAGTACGAAAGTACTGTGCGATGGAAAGTGCCTGGAAAACCGAAACAAACTTTTGGGATAATCCGACCCTAAATAAGAACCCAGTCCGAAATAAAAGGGTGCACTATCAAAAGACACCCGGGTCAACTACCAAAAAGCAAAAACCCTCTATAGGGCATGGAACCGTACTGGAGGGATGACTCAATGGACCCTGCAAAATTTATAGTACAGTAGATACAATACCAACGCACAGCCTTAGAGCATGTTGGATACTCCGGCAGGTGGCCAAAAGTGGTGAGGATCTTCTTATCCCAAATGCCACAGAGCACCATCCCGTGGATAACAATACAATGTTAACAGTCTTTGAGACATTTGTGTCAAATAATAGGCGCAAGCGAACAGTTCGCACCATGGCCGAAATCTGCCACGTAGCAGCAATAAATCCATGGAGTGACACAGCTATTACCTTCAATGCCAGTGATGAACCTAAATTCCGAACAGCCCGAGCACCAGCCGCACTGGTCCTCAGTCCAATTGTGGACGGCTTTCGACTCACCAAGGTACTCATGGACGGCGGCAGCGGATTAAACCTCATCTATGAGGAAACCCTTCAAAAGATGGAAATAGACTGGAACCGCATCGAGCGAAGCAGAACAACCTTTAGAGGAATAATCCCCAGTCGGGAAGCGTGCTGTACAGGCAAAATCACACTAGATGTGGTGTTTGGCACGCAGGAGAATTATAGGTCCAAAGAGATTACATTCCAAGTGGCCCCGTTCAGTAGCGGTTACCATGCCCTGTTAGGGCGGGAGGCGTTCACAATCTTCCAAGCCATACCAAATTACGGGTACATGAAGCTCAAAATGCCCGGGCCCAACGGAATTATCACTCTTGCTAGTGATCCGGACACAGCACTCCACGCCGAAAACAAGACAGCCGCACTGGCCCTCAAGGCATTATCCGAAGCCCTAGCGGCTGAGGAACTGACTACGCTACGCTCCACAGTGAACAGGGATGATGTGATACTCGATAAGAGATCCAAGTCCACCTCCTTTAAACCGGTGGATGAAATAGTCAAATTCCAAGTCCATCCAACGGACCCTACAAAAACAACTTCCATTGGGGCACAATTAAACCCGACGTAGATGCCGCACTACAAGAGTTCCTATGCGAGAACTGGGACATTTTTGCCTGGCACCCTTCAGACATGCCAGGAATCCCACGCAGGCTGGCCGAGCACAGCCTCAATATTCTAAAGGGATTCAAGCCGGTCAAGCAGGCTCTTCAGCATTTCTCTGAACCTAAGAGACAAGCCATGGGAGAGGAACTAGCCAATCTATTGGAGGCCGGATTCATTAGAGGAATAAATCACCCGGACTAGCTAGCAAACCTGGTGATGGTACCAAAGAAGGATAAATCCTGCCGCCTTTGTGTCGATTTCAAGGACCTCAATAAAGCTTGCCCAAAGGATCCCTTCCCCCTCCCCCGCATCGGTCAAATTATCGATGCCACCGTAGGACATGAGTCATTGTGTTTCGCTGACGCATACTCCGGTTACTACCAAATCAAGATGGCGGAGTCCGACCAAGCCGCAACGGCATTCATCACACCATATGATCCCTTCTGTTTCAACACAATGCCTTTTGGGCTCAAAAACGCCGGCGCAACATATCAGCGCATGATTCAGACATGTCTGGAGAAACAAATCGGCAAAACAGTAGAGGCATACATAGACGATGTGGTCATCAAAAGCAAGCATGTCGACTCTTTGATAGACGACTTGAAGCTTACATTCGACAACCTCCGAACATACCGACTTGAAGAGGGAACATATGTACCAGCCGGAAAGCTCCTGGGTTTCATTGTCTCCAGTAGAGGTATTGAAGCTAATCTGGCCAAAATCCAAGCTTTGTCACAGTTGGCTACCCCAACAGACCTCAAACAAATCCAGAAGTTAACTGGATGTGTGGCAGCTCTAAGCCGCTTTATCTCCCGCTTAGGAGAAAAGGCTTTACCCCTTTATCGCCTCCTTCGGCGCACCGAACTCTTTGGGTGGACGGACGCTGCCACAGCCGGATTGGAAGAAATAAAGGCCATTTTGGCAACCAACCCAATCCTGGCCGCGCCAAAGATCGGCGAACCAATGCTATTGTACATTACGGCAACTCATCAAGTTGTAAGCGCAGTGCTCGTTGTCGAACGAGAAGTTGCCGGACATAAATTCCCTCTTCAAAAGCCGGTATACTATGTATCCACTGTCCTCACTCCATGCAAATCGCGGTACCCACATTATCAAAAGATAGCCTATGCGGTATTCATGGCATCCCGGAAGCTGCGACACTACTTTCAAGAGTGTTCGATTACAGTAGCCTCAGAAGTGCCACTTAATGATATTATAAACAACCGCGACGCTACGGGCCGGATTGCTAAATGGGCCATTGAGCTCCTCCTGTTCGACATAACATACAAACCTCGACGGGCCATTAAGTCGCAAGTATTGGCCGACTTTGTCGCTGAATGGACGGAGGCCGAACTCCCTAAAGAGTATGGCGCATACTCCAATTGGATCATGCACTTCGACGGTTCTAAAATGCTAGCTGGTCTAGGGGCTGGCGTCATCCTGATGTCCCCAACTGGAGATACCGTTCAGTACATACTACAAATATTGTATACAGACTCCAACAACGCAGCCGAATACGAAGCTCTGTTGCATGGATCTTCGAATGGCAGTCTCCATGGGCATTCAGCGCCTGGAGGTGCGTGGGGATTCAAACCTTGCAATATCCCAAATAAATGGAGACTTTGACGCCAAGGATCCGAAAATGATGGCCTACCGAAACACCGTCCTACAAATGTCAGCTCGGTTCGAGGGACTCGAATTTCACCATGTGGCTCGGGAAAACAATGAAGCGGCAGATATCCTCGCCTGCATCGGCGCAAAACGCGACGTGGTCGCCCCCAACATATTTCTGGAAAGGTTGTTCAAGCCATCCGTAGTATGGGAAGGGGACACCGGTAACAATAGTCCGGACCCGGCCAAAATGCCCGATACCAAATACTCTGACACAATCGGAGGCTCCGCCACCGAAATAACATCTTCAGCCCACATAATAATGGCCATTATCGCCCCATGGACAGAACCATTCCTGGCCTACCTAACTAGGCAGGAACTTCCGGAGGACCAAAATGAGGCACGCTGCATAGTGCGGCAATCTAAGGCCTACAGGGTCCACGAGGGAGAATTGTATAAAAAAAGCACTACCGGAGTCCTTCAAAGGTGCATCTCCGAAGAGGAAGGGTGGAACCTTTTTGCAGAAATCCATGCCAGACTCGGCGGTCACCATGCCGCAGCCCGGGCTCTTGTAAGCAAGGCCTTCCGTACATGATTCTATTGGCCAACGGCCCGGGCAGATGCACTGGGCTTGGTCCAACGTTGCGCCGGTTGCCAGCTCTTTGCAAATCAAAGCCACATGCCACCCACTGCCCTCCAAACAATCCCCATTATGTGGCCCTTCGCGGTCTGGGGGCTTGACATGGTTGGACCCCTCAAAGGGGGAACCCACAAGAAAAAATACTTACTGGTCATGGTGGATAAATTCACCAAATGGATAGAGGCCAAACCTATTAAAACATTCGAATCCGGACCAGTGATAGACTTCATATCTGGGGTCGTACACTGTTATGGCGTCCCCCACAGCATCATCACTGACAACGGCACAAACTTCATAGCCGATGAGGTAAAACTCTGGTGCAGCAAAATGGGCATTAAGCTCGATTATGCTTCAGTCTATCACCCACAAACCAACGGTCAAGTCGAGCGAGCAAACGGTCTTATAATGAGCGGCATTAAACCCAGATTAGTGCGTTCCTTAACGGAGTCTAACACGCACTGGGTAGAGGAGCTCGACTCCGTACTCTGGGGGCTGCGGACCATGCCGAACCGTAGTACCGGATATACACCCTTCTTTATGGTGTACGGCGCAGAGGCAGTCTTGCCCTGTGACATAATTCATGACTCACCTCGAGTGCGCATGTACGAAGAAAGAGAAGCCGAGCTCGATCGGCAGGACAGTCTGGACACCCTGGAGGAGGAGCGCGATGTAGCCAAAGCCCGTTCCGCATTTTATCAGCAACAGGGTCGCAGATACCAAAGCAGAGAAGTACGGGCCAAAACTTATAACATTGGCAAACTAGTTCTACGCCTGCCGGATAAGAAAAAGAAGAAGCTCGAGCCCAAATGGGAAGGTCCCTTCATTATTGACCAAGTTCTGATCGGTGGAGCGTACCGACTGCGGGATGCATCGACTAGTCGACTCGAGCCGAACCCATGGAATGCGACCAGGCTCCGAGGATTCTACGCCTAGCACCGGACTCTATGTTCGTCCCCTCCCTTTGTCCATTTTTTGCATATACATTATCTGTCTTGTTTTTCTTTCTTCCTTTCTTTTATTCTTTCTCTAGGCCTTCAAAGGACAACTTGTGCCTCGCTTGCACATTATAGATGCGCCAGCCGCGCTCATCATACCTGGGGCTTCTTTCACAAAAGCTTAATTATTTATCTGGGCCTCAGGCCCCGCACATGCGTCATGCTTCCGCATGTACCTTTTTTCGCCATTATATGCATCGATATGACTTAAGTTTTGGCCAAGCTGGGTTGCCTGGCTCTTGTATTTATGCCGTATGTTCCCGTTAATTTGGCTAGGGCATAAGGGGAGCACCTCTGTGATTGTTACTGCCGGGTCAGCCGGATGTGTACCTCAGACTGGGTGAAGCCGAAAGCTAGCGTTCTTAAGGGAATATTCGATCAGTGAACAAAAGATGGTTTTTATTTATTGTCCATATCTACCCCCAGATGTTTTTCCTGCGTTTCCTATCGCAGTCAGGACATGCACTTTATGGCATGCTTACCCAGGGAAAGGAACCCTTAACGGAACTATTCTCCCTGGAAGATGTTTCTTACTACCCATGTAATATAACATAACTAGTTGGGCACTTGTCTGTTCAAGCACTAATGACCCCTACGCCTGGTCCCCACGCATACCCCTGTTCTTATATAACTGCGCGGGTATTCGGAGACACTCGGACTATCGGGTCGCGAGGTTGAAGCGAAAAGGTCCACCAAGACAAATGATCTACAATCTGGCTAGAAGGCATTATACATGTCACTTTCATTACATAGTCATGCAGACTGACTAAATTCCTATTCTATACCATCCAACAGGTGGTCTTGCTTACAATCCTGTTGGGAATACGTTGCGGCTAATTCTACTTGCCCATAAACTAAGCTAATAGGGATCTCTTTTCCGTCAGGCCCCACAGGTCCGACCTCGGCCATGTGATTTGGGTCAGCCTTGGTATACCGCGTCTTCACCATGGCCTAGGCTTCTCTGGCACCCTGTCGGCAGGATGATATCTTCCATAATCAGAAGCGCTGCCGTGCTCCCTTGAGCTTCTCCGCAAGCTCTGCAACACCCTCTAGCAGGGAGACGAACGGACACAAGGCCTGGGCAACACCCTGCATCACCTGCCGAACTTGTTCGTGTAGATGTGACAGCTCGGATAGAAGATCACCCGCAGAACCGGGCATTTCCTCCACGGGATGACCCGTCAGCATACCTACAGACATAACGCTGTTAGTCGGCTTCTTCGCCGGACTCCTTTAAAAGGATTCGTTCAAGCACTTACTGAAAATGCCGCGCCGAAGCCGCTTATTCTCCTTCTCGAAGTCTGCAAGCTGGCCCTGAACGTCTCTTAGTTCTACGCTCAGCTTAATATTGGCGCATTGGAGATTGTTTTTCTCCCGCCTAACCTCAGTCAGCACGCGTTTGCCAGCCTCTAGCTATCGCATAACATGCTGGCCCTCCAGATTTTCTCCGGATTCATCTGCAACATCTGTTGTTAGATCTGCAGCCATGTCGCACATTATATGGTAACCATCATTCTTTAAAGTAAATGTTACCACCAGGTGACTTTTTCGGTTCCTGCAATGCGGCCACAGCAGCCCGCAGTTGGGTCTTGCATTCCTCTAGCTCCTGTGACAGCCTAGTATTCTTCTCTGTAAGAACCTGCACAGTAAAGACGATCCTTAAATCAGTTCTGCTAACTGTTTCAAGTCTCAGGGGCTACTGATACATATAAATCGTCAGATTTACTTACCCTTACATCCTTTACATACTGATCCGTGGCTCTGGCTAGACCATCTTGAGTAGCTCGGAGGTACGCCTCTCCAGAATTAAGGCATCAAACGCGTCTGGTGAGAAATAGACGTCACGGAGTACGGCCCGGCGGCGCCTATGATTCATGGCACTTTCTGAAGGAAATATGCCCTAGAGGCAATAATAAAGTTATTATTTATTTCCTTATATCATGATAAATGTTTATTATTCATGCTAGAATTGTATTACCGGAAACATAATACATGTGTGAATACATAGACAAACAGAGTGTCACTAGTATGCCTCTACTTGACTAGCTCGTTAATCGAAGATGGTTATGTTTCCTAACCATGAACAAGGAGTTGTTATTTGATTAACGGGATCACATCATTAAGTGAATGATCTGATTGACATGACCCATTCCATTAGCTTAGCACCCGATCGTTTAGTATGTTGCTATTGCTTTCTTCATGACTTATACATGTTCCTATAACTATGAGATTATGCAACTCCCGTTTGCCGGAGGAACACTTTGTGTGCTACCAAACGTCACAGCGTAACTGGGTGATTATAAAGGAGCTCTACAGGTGTCTCCAAAGGTACATGTTGGGTTGGCGTATTTCGAGATTAGGATTTGTCACTCCGATTGTCGGAGAGGTATCTCTGGGCCCTCTCGGTAATGCATATCACTTAAGCCTTGCAAGCATTGCAACTAATGAGTTAGTTGCGGGATGATATATTACAGAACAAGTAAAGAGACTTGCCGGTAACAAGATTGAACTAGGTATTGGTATACCGACGACCGAATCTCGGGCAAGTAACATACCGATGACAAAGGGAACAACGTATGTTGTTATGCGGTCTAACCGATAAAGATCTTCGTAGAATATGTAGGAGCCAATATGGGCATCCAGGTCCTGCTATTAGTTATTGACCGGAGACATGTCTCCGTCATGTCTACATTGTTCTCGAACCCATAGGGTCCGCACGCTTAAGGTTATGATGACAGTTATATTATGAGTTTATGCATTTTGATGTACCGAAGTTTGTTCGGAGTCCCGGATGTGATCACAGATATGACAAGGAGTCTCGAAATGGTCGAGACATAAAGATTGATATATTGGAAGCCTATGTTTGGATATCGGAAGTGTTCCGGGTGAAATTGGGATTTTACCGGAGTACCGGGAGGTTACCGGAACCCCCCGGGAGCTATATGGGCCATAGTGGGCCTTAGTGGAAAAGAGAAGAGGCAGCCCAACATGGGCCGCGTGCCCCTCCCCTCCCTTGGTCCGAATAGGACAAGGAGAGGGGGCCGGCCTCTCTCTCTCTTTTCCCCCCTCCGCGAATCCTATTCCAACTAGGATTGGGGGGGAGGGAATCCTACTCCCAGAGGGAGTAGGACTCTCCTGGCGCGCCTCTCCTAGGCCGGCCGCACCCCCCTTTAGTCCTTTATATACGGAGGCAGGGGCACCCCAGAGAAACACAAGTTGATCCACGTGATCTTATTCTTAGCCGTGTGCGGCGCCCCCAGCCACCATAGTCCTCGATAATATTGTAGTGGTGCTTAGGCGAAGCCCTGCGACAGTAGTACATCAAGATCGTCACCACGCCGTCGTGCTGACGGAACTCTTCCCCGACACTTTGCTGGATCGGAGTCCGGGGATCGTCATCGAGCTGAACGTGTGCTAAAACTCGGAGGTGTCGTAGTTTCTGTGCTTGATCGGTCGGGCCGGGAAGACGTATGACTACATCAACCAAACGCTTCCGTTGTCGATCTACCAAGGGTACGTAGATCACACTCTCCCCTCGTTGCTATGCATCACCATGATCTTGCGTGTGCGTAGGAATTTTCTTGAAATTACTACGTTCCCCAGCACTTTCCACCTCTGAGTTTGTAGCGGATAATCTATCTGCATCCTCTGTAGGGGGATTATTCGGCGCAGGCCCCATATCGGCTTCCGCCTCTATGTCCGGTCCTGGCGCCCGGCTGGTGGAAGCGTGATTAGGAACATCGCTGGACATATTCCGGCGAGCGTTTTTTCTGTTAAAGAAACACGGGGTCATTATATTTCGAGAAATACGACAACCACGGAGCGGGGTTTGTTATACCTTTGCGCCGACGTCTCCGTCCTGACCGCCTTCCTTTTTGGCCTACCTGGCCTCGGTGCCTCCTATTGGTGCGTGGCTGTGGGTTCGGCAGGGCGTCCCAAATGCCTTCCCTGTAAAAATGCCATGTGTATATGGTGGGTGAAGTGTCTAAAAGGGGATCCTAGTTTTGGAGTTGGGGTTTTTGTTTTTTCTTACATGCGATGCAGGGAGCAGTCCGGGATAGTCGGCCATAATGGCCAACATGGCATCGTCGCAACTTAACTGATAGAACTGCCGGTCCATCAGCTCCATGAATATAACCAGATCTTCTTCAAGTCCGGAGTCGAGGGCCCGGTCAGGGTCCTCTGGTTGTGGAGAAGGGCTGCTGACCCCCTTTATGGCTTTTCGCAGTTCTTGCCCCAGAGTAGCAAGGTGAATACTTGCGGCAAAGAATGCGGGAAAAATGGGAGTAGGGAGATATAACTTACCCAGCTTGGAGGATTGTACATGGAGAATCCATCCCGTGGCTTGATGCGGGTGAACTCCTCTTCCTCACCCTTGAACAATTCAGACAGAATTTTCGCTAAAGCGACAGCATTGTCTGGACCCTTACGCCCACAACGGGTGGCGTCATCCGCCCCGTTATAACACCACAAGGGGTGCCCACAATATTGAAGTGGTTGCACTCCCCACATTATGCAAATCGACATAACTTCGATTACTGTCAATCCTAATCGAGCCAGTGCTCTAATTCGGTTCATCAAATAGAGGACTTCTCCATTGTCTTCCACCTGGGGGCTCCGTGGGCGCCAACTTCGGCGTTTCTTCAGAGGAGCATTGTTGAACTCATGAAGACCCCGCTGAAGAGGGTCTGGAAGGGGAACGTCCTCCATATAAAACCATTCTGAAGGCCAGTCATCGGGTGACTTCTTCGGAGTACTAGACAGGTATCCGGTATCAGCGATGCGCCATATTTCAGCTCCACCCACTTGATAAAGTGACCCCCTCTGTGTGCGAGGGACGAGGCAAAATAGCCTTTTCCACAGCTTGAAGTGGGCCTCGCAGCCCCGGAACAACTCGCAGAGAGCCACATAGCCGGCGATATGTAGGATGGAGGCGGGGGTGAAATTATGTAATTGGAGGCCGTAGAACTCCAGGAGCCCGCGGAGGAATGGATGAATTGGAAATCCGAGTCCCCTTAATAGATAGGGAACAAGGCAGACCCGTTCCCCCATAGAGGGATAGGGAAAGCTCTCCGCTTGCTCCCTGCCATTATAGGTGGCAAGCCCGACTCGAACGGGCACCATGTACGTCGGAGGGAGAAATCCCTTAGTCTGCAGTTCGACTAAACGACTGTGTGGGACTGAACACCTCTCCCAATCACCGGGCTTAGGGCTTCGGGGGCGGGAGGAGGAGCTGCGGAGGTCGGCCATGCTGGAATGGATCTTTCCGGAACGCGCTCTGATGGACTCTCGCTGGGGGAGGATGGTATGGATCGGATCTAAGTATCCCCATCCCTTTAATAGACAATTTATTTATCTGGCTAGGGGGGCGAATGTAAAAACGCCCTGGTGCCTTGTATTCATTTGACGCGTGGGAGAAAGCCCTTATTGGGCACAGAAGCCAAGTTGTCCAAACATTTATGGGACCGAACACTGCTTTACGAATGTTTGAAAGATGGAGAAGAACCCGCCTTGCAATGCCAAAGACAATACTGCGCGCCAGACTCATCGTTATTGAAGCCTGGTTCGGGGGCTACTGAGCGAGTCCTGGATTAAGGGGTATCCGGACAGCCGGAATATATCCTTTTGGCCGGACTGTGAAGATACAAGATTGAAGACTTCATCTCATGTCCGGATGGGACTCTACTTGGCGTGGAAGGCAAGCTAGGCAATACGGATGTGTATATCTCCTCCTTTGTAACCGACCTTGTGTAACCCTAGCCCCCTCTGGTGTCTATATAAACCGAAGGGGTTTAGTCCGTAGGACAACATACAATCATACCATAGGCTAGCTTCTAGGGTTTAGCCTCTCCGATCTCGTGGTAGATCAACTCTTGTAATACTCATATCATCAAGAATAAATCAAGCAGGACATAGGCTTTTACCTCCATCAAGAGGGCCCGAACCTGGGTAAAACATCGTGTCCCCTGCCTCCTGTTACCATCCGCCTTAGACGCATAGTTCGGGACCCCCTACCCGAGATCCTCCGGTTTTGACACCGACAACGACTCTTTGCTCTATTGGTCGGGGTGAAGATACCCCGAACAAGCCCCTCAGAGGATTACTTTCCATAGTAACAAGTGACAGTAAATTTCAGCACACTATATAATTTTTTCCTTACCAAATTCCACCTACCAAAGGCGCTTCACTCCCCGGCAACGGCGCCAGAAAAGAGTCTTGATGACCCACAAGTATAGGGGATCTATCGTAGTTCTTTCTATAAGTAAGAGTGTCGTACCCAACAAGGAGTAGAAGGAAATGATAAACAATTTTCAGCAAGGTATTCTCTGCAAGTACTGAAATAAGTGGTAACAGATAGTTTTGTAATGAGATAATTTGTAACGAGCAACAAGTAACAAAAGTAAATAAAGTGCAGCCAGGTGGCCCAATCCTTTTTGTAGCAAAGGACAAGCCTGGACAAACTCTTATATAAGGAAAAACGCTCCCGAGGACACATGGGAATATTGTCAAGCTAGTTTTCATCACGTTCATATGATTCACGTTCGGTACTTTGATAATTTGATATGTGGGTGGACCGGTGCTTGGGTGCTATTCTTACTTGAACAAGGATCCCACTTATGATTAACCTCTATTGCAAGCATCCGCAACTACAACAAAAGTATTAAGGTAAACCTAACCATAGCATGAAACATATGGATCCAAATCAGC
Organism: Triticum aestivum; assembly: GCF_018294505.1. NCBI lineage: Eukaryota > Viridiplantae > Streptophyta > Magnoliopsida > Poales > Poaceae > Triticum > Triticum aestivum. The sequence continues at coordinate 297,296,598 of NC_057803.1, read as the reverse complement.
CCCTTACGAAGCAACGCATAAACTAGGGATTAAGCTTCTGTCACTCTAGCAACCCATCATCTACTTATTACCTCCCAATGCCTTCCTCTAGGCCCAAATAACGGTGAAGTGTTATGTAGTCGACGTTCACATAACACCACTAGAGGCTAGACAACATACATCTCATCAAAAATATCGAACGAATACCAAATTCACATGACTACTAATAGCAAGACTTCTCCCTTGTCCTCAGGAACAAACGTAACTACTCACAAAGCATATTCATGTTCATAATCAAAGGGGTATTAATATGCATAAAGGATCTGAACATATGATCTTCCACCAATTAAACCAACTAGCATCAACTACAAGGAGTAATTAACACTACTAACAACCTACTAGCACCAATCCCAGACTTGGAGACAAGAATTGGATACAAGAGATGAACTAGGGTTTTGAGATGAGATGGTGCTGATGAATATGTTGATGGAGATTGCCCTCTCCCGATGAGAGGAGCGTTGGTGATGATGATGGCGATGATTTCCCCCTCCGGGAGGGAAGTTTCCCCGGCAGAACAGCTGTGCCGGAGCTCTAGATTGGAACCGCCAAGGTTCTGCCTCGTGGCGGCGGAGTTTCGTCCCGAAAGGTTGCTTCTTATTTTTTTTCTCGACGAAAGACTTCATATAGGAGAAGATGGTCATCGGAGAGCCACCATGGGGCCCACGAGGTAGGGGGTGCGCCTTAGGGGGGGGGGGCGCCCCCCACCCTCATGAGAAGGATGTGGGCCCCATGGTCTTCATCTTTGGCAAGGATTTTTCATTATTTATTATAAGGTGTTTCGTGGAGTTTCAGGACTTTTGGAGTTGTGCAGAACATGTCTCTAATATTTGCTCCTTTTCCAACCCAGAATTCCAACTGCCACCATTCTCCCTCCTTATGTAAACCTTGTGAAATAACAACCCATAATGCAATAAATATTGATATAAAAGCATGATGCAAAATGGACGTATCAACTCCCCCAAGCTTAGACCTCGCTTGTCCTCAAGCGAAAAGCCGAAATCAAAAAATATGTCCGCATGTTTAGAGATGAAGGTGTCGATAAAAATAAAATACGGACATGAGGGCATCATGATCATTCTTATAACAACAACTTATATTTTTTTTTCATATGATCTCTAATGCTAGAGTAATAATTCAATCACAATATCAAGTATGAATCATAAACTTCATTGAGAACTAACAAACTACAATCTCGGTCATTGAAGCAATTGCAATTTATCATAACATAGGAAAGAGTCAATGTATAAGAGATTTTCAGCAAGTCCACATACTCAACTATCATATAATCTTTCACAATTGCTGACACTCACGCAATACTTATGGGTGTGGAGTTTTGATCAGACACAGAGAAAGATAGGGGCTTATAGTCTTGCCTCCCAATGTTTTACCTGAAGGGTAATGCCAACAGTAATAGTTCATGAAAACTCACATCCAATTAGCCATATATACCAGGATCTTTCCAACATACTATGCTTGCCAAAGGATAAAGTGTAAAAAGTAAGGGTGAAAATCACCATGACTCTTGCATAAGGTAGAAGATAATGATAAAAGATAGGCCCTTCATACAGGGAAGCAGAGGTTGCCATGCGCTTTTATGGTTTGATGCATAAAATCTTAATGCAAAAGACGTCACTTTATATTGCCCCTTGTGATATGAACCTTTATTATGCAGTCCGTCGCTTTTATTACTTCCACATCACAAGATCGTATAAAGCTTATTTCTCCCACACCAATCAATCATACATATTTAGAGAGCAATTTTTATTGCTTTACACCGATGACAGCTTACTTGAAGGTTCTTTTTCAGTCCATAGGTAGATATGGTGGACTCTCATGGCAAAACTGGTTTAAGTGTATTTGGAAGCATAAGTAGTATCTCTACTTGGTGCTGATAATTTGGCTAGCATGAGGGGGAAAGGCAAGCTTAACATGTTGGAGGATCCAAGACAATATAATTTATCTCAAATGTAAGAAAACATAACCCATTACGTTGTCTTCCTTGTCCAATGTCAACTCTTTAGCATGTCATACTTTAATGAGTGCTCACAATCATAAAAGATGTCCAAGATAGTATATCTATATGTGGAGACCTCTCTTTCTTTATTACTTCCTATTAATTGCAACGATGACCAAAACTATGCTTGTCAACTCTCAACAACTTTTATTCATCATACTTTTTCTATGTGAGCTCATTACTCTCCATGAGATCCATATGATCTCTTTGTTTCTTTTTATTTCTTTCTCTTTTCTTTTATTCACTTAGGATCATGGCAAAACAATCAAGCCCTTGACTCAACACTAATCTTTATTATATAGCTCACGGACTCGATTACATAGAAGGATAATAAAGAAAAACTCACAACTAGATCATGCCATAAACTTTATTCTACTACATCAAAATACTACTAATAGGATCGAACTAAGGAAAACGGTAAAGATAGAGGTGAGGGTGATACGATACCGGGGCACTCCCCCAAGCTTGGCAGTTGCTAAGTGGAGTGCCCATACCCAGATACTCAATTCTTCTTTGTTGGAGGAGACGGTGGTGATTTTGTTAACGACGTAGGCTTCTTCCTTAATTTGCGCTTGAGGACAGAATTTTGGTCCCTTAGGTCCTCTATCTCCTGCTCCAAGCTCAGTATCTTTTTGCATAGTTCCTGCTTGTTCTCCTGCAAGAGGCGAAAAGGGATAAACTCGATCTTAGGTTTCTTTACCCTATCTGGGAGGCTTGACTTTTTGAACTCCACATGCATGTCCCCAGGTTGAGGCCGTGGGACTTCATCTTCATCTGAGCTCGTCTCCTCCTTTCCCTTGTGTTCATAGTCTTCTTCTTCTTCCCTTGTCCAACCACAATGCTCCACATCCCCATAGACCTTAGGATCTGGAAGGTAATCAATCACATAGCTTTCTCCTTCCGAATCCTGGGACGGCATGTTGCTCTGTCTGCAGCAGGATAGCTCAAAACAAAGACAAGGTATTTTTGGGTGATACGGGAGTCAAAACCTTCGGGAGAATATATAATGAATTTTTACCGACCAAAATACGTATCGTGCAAGAAAACAGAGTCCGGAAGGCACACGAGGAGCCCACGAGGTAGAGGGGCGCGCCCAGGGGGTATGGCGCGCCCTCCACCCTCGTGAGGCCCTCGTGTCCTTCCCAGACTGCTACTTAATTTTCTATTCTTCTAAATATTCCAAAGCGGAGAAATATTGCGTGAAAAATTGTTTTGGAGTTGGTTTACTTACCGTACCACATACCTATTCCTTTTCGGAGTATGAAACGTTCTGGAAAGTGTCCCTTATGTATTCCTCCGGGGTTACGGTTTCAATAATATTGGTTTCAACATTTATGGGATTACCTGAGATATAATGTTTGATTCTTTGTGCGTTTACCACCTTCGGATTTGTGCCTTCGAAGTTGTTGATTTTTATGGCACCGAAACGATAGACCTCCTCGATAACATAGGGGCCTTCCCATTTAGAGAGAAGTTTCCCTGCAAAAATTCTTAAAGGAGAGTTGTATAGCAATACATAATCACCTACATTGAACTCACGCTTTTGTATCCTTTTGTCATGCCATCTTTTAACCTTTTCTTTAAACAACTTGGCATTTTCATAAGCTTGGGTTATCCATTCATCAAGTGAGCTAATATCAAATAACCTCTTTTCACCGGCAAGTTTGAAATCATAGTTGAGCTCTTTAATAGCCCAATATGCCTTATGTTCTAGTTCAAGAGGTAAGTGACATGCTTTTCCATATACCATTTTATACGGAGACATACCCATAGTATTTTTATATGCAGTTCTATAGGCCCATAATGCATCATCAAGTTTCTTGGAGCAATTCTTTCTAGACCTATTGACAGTCTTTTGCAAAATTAATTTGAGTCTCTATTACTCAATTCTACTTGACCACTAGACTGTGGCTGATACGGAGATGCAATTCTATGATTGACGTCATATTTAGCAAGCATTTTACAGAAAGCACCATGAATAAAATGTGAACCACCATCAGTCATTAAATATCTAGGGACTCCAAACCTCGGAAAAATAACTTCTTTAAGCATTTTAATAGAAGTGTTATGATCAGCACTACTAGTTGGAATAGCTTCAACCCACTTAGTAATGTAATCAACAGCAACTAAAATATGTGTATATCCATTAGAGGCAGGAAAAGGTCCCATATAATCAAAGCCCCAAACATCAAATGGTTCAATAAGAAGTGAATAGTTCATAGGCATTTCTTGACATCTACTAATATTACCAATTCTTTGACATTCATCACAAGATAGGACAAACTTACGGGCATCCTTGAAGAGAGTAGGCCAATAAAAACCGGATTGCAGTACCTTATGTGCAGTTCTATCTCCCGCATGGTGTCCTCCATAAGTTTCGGAGTGGCACTTGCGTAGGATCTGTTCGTGTTCATGCTCAGGTACACAACGTCTAATAACACCATCTACTCCTTCCTTATAAAGATGTGGGTCATCCCAAAAGTAATGTCTGAAATCATATAAGAATTTTTTCTTTTGTTGGTATGTGAAGCTAGGTGGCATAAATTTAGCAACTATGTAATTAGCATAATCAGCATACCAAGGGGTACTACGAGAAGTACTTATGACATTTAATTGTTCATCAAGAAAGCTATCATCAATAGGTAGTGGGTCATCAAGAACATTCTCTAACCGAGATAAGTTGTCTGCAATGGGGTTCTCAGCTCCTTTTCTATCAACAATATGCAAATCAAATTCTTGTAGCAAGAGAACCCATCTAATAAGTCTAGGTTTAGCATATTTCTTCTCCATAAGATATTTAATAGCAGCATGATCATTGTGGGTAGTTACTTTAGAATCAACAATATAAGGTCTGAACTTATCACAAGCAAATACAACTGCTAAAAGTTCTTTTTCAGTAGTAGCATAATTTCTTTGAGCACTGTCTAGAGTCTTACTAGCATAATGGATAACATTTAATTTCTTATCAACTCTTTACCCTAGAAGAACACCTACATCATAATCGCTAGCATCACACATAATTTCAAAGGGTAAATTCCAATCAGGTGGCTGAACAATAGGTGCAGAGACTAATGCTTTCTTAAGTATTTCAAATGCTTCTACACAATCATCATCAAAGACAAATGGTACATATTTTTGTAATAAATTAGTCAGAGGCCGAGAAATTTTTGAGAAGTCCTTGATGAACCTCCTATAAAATCCGGCGTGACCAAGGAAACTTCTTATACCTTTGATGTCCTTGGGACATGGCATCTTTTCAATAGCATCAACCTTGGCTTTATCAACTTCAATACCTCTTTCAGAAATTTTATTCCCCAAGACAATACCTTCATTAACCATAAAGTGGCACTTTTCCCAATTCAAGACAAGATTAGTTTCTTCACAAAAGTCAGAGAATATAGCCATCATGCATCTTTGAAAGGTAGCAGGTGCATTACATAAACCAAAAGGCATACGTCTATTAGCAAATGTACCAAAAGGGCATGTAAAAGTAGTCTTTGATTGATATTTAGCCGACACAGGTATTTGAGAGAAACCAGAATAACCATCTAGAAAGCAGTAATGTGTATGTTTGCATAATCTTTCTAGCATTTGATCAATAAAAGGTAAGGGGTAATGATCTTTCTTAGTAGCCTTATTTAATTTGCGGAAATCAATTGCCATCCTATAACCTGTAATAATTCTTTGTGGAATCAATTCATCTTCATCATTAGGAACAACAATAATACCTCCCTTCTTAGGGACACAATGAATAGGACTTACCCACTGACTATCAGCAACATGATAAATTATACCTACCTCTAGAAGCTTTAGTATTTCTTTTCTTACCACTTCTTTCATTTTAGGATTCAGACGTCGTTGAGGATCACAAACTGGTTTGGCATCTGCTTCCAAATTTATTTTATGTTGACATAGAGTGGGACTAATGCCTTTAAGATCATCAAGAGTATATCCAATAGCAGCACAGTGCTTCTTCAGATTTTTCAATAATCTTTCTTCTTCATGCTTTGAAAGGTTAGCATTAACAATAACAGGATATATCTTCTTTTCATCAAGATAATCATATTTAAGATTATCAGGCAACGGTTTAAGCTCAAACACGGGATCACCCTTAGGTGGAGGAGGATCCCCTAGGATTTCAACAGGCAAATTGTGTTTTAGCATAGGGTTTTTGTTTAAAGAATACTTCATCTATTTCCCTTCTTTCATTCATAACCATATCATTCTCATGGTCTAGCAAATATTGTTCTAAAGGATCATTAGGAGGTACGACAATAGAAGCAAGACCAATAATTTCATCCTTACTAGGCAATTCTTCTTCACGGTGTTGTTTACTAAATTTAGAGAAATTAAACTCATGAGTCATATCATCCAAGCCAATAGTAACAACATTCTTTTTGCAGTCTATCCTAGCATTAACTGTATTCAAGAAGGGTCTACCAAATATAATGGGACAAAAGCTATCTTGTGGAGAACTAAGAACAAGAAAATCAACAGGATATTTAGTTTTCCCGCACAAGACTTCAACATCTCTAACAATTCCCATTGCTGAAATAGTATCTCTATTAGCAAGTTTAATTGTGACAACAATATCTTCTAACTCAGCAGGTGCAATTTCATGCTTGATTTCTTTATACAAGTCATAAGGTATAACACTAGCACTAGTACCCATATCACATAAGCCATGATAACAATGATCTCCTATTTTAACAGAAATAACAGGCACACCTACCATAGGTGTATGTTTATCTTTAGCACAAGGTTTAGCAATTCTAGCAGTTTCACCGTAGAACTGAATAACATGCCCATCAATATTATCAGACAAGAGCTCTTTAACAATAGCAATATTGGGTTCAACTTTAACTTGCTCAGGAGGTGTATATGTTTTAATATTGCTTTTACGAACCACAGTTGAAGCTTTAGCATGATCCTTTATCCTAACAGGGAAAGGTGGTTTCTCAACATAACAAGTAGGAACAATAGGATCATTATAAGTGACAGTCTTTTCTTCAACTTTAATAGGTGCAACTACTTTTACTTCTATGGGAGGATGATATTTAAACCACTTCTCCTTAGGGAGATGAACATAAGTAGCAAAAGATTCACAGAAAGAAGCTACTATCTCAGAATCAAGTCCATATTTAGTGCTAAACTTACGGAAAATATCGGTATCCATAAAATATTTAACACAATCAAACTTAGGTGTCATACCTGACTCCTTACGATTTTCGAGGTCCCAATCTTCAGAGTTGCGTTTAATTCTATCCAATAAATCCCATTTGAATTCAATAGTCTTCATCATAAAAGAGCCAACACAAGAAGTATCAAGCATGGTGCGATTGTTATCAGAAAACCGAGCATAATTTTTTTGAAGAATTGTTTCTCTTGGAAGCTCATGATTGGGGCATGAATATAACATTGATTTAAGCCTCCCCCAAGCTTGAGCGATGCTTTCTCCTTCGCGAGGCCAAAAATTATATATATAATTGCGATCACGATGAACAAGATGCATAGGGTAATACTTTGGATGAAATTCCAATTTCAATCTTCTATAGTTCCATGATCCCATATCATCACATAGCCTATACCATGTCAATGCGTCCCCTTTCAAAGATAAAGGGAAGACCTTCTTCTTTGCAACATCATCGGGAATACCTGCAAGCTTAAATAATCCACAAACTTCATCCACATATATTAGGTGTTCATCAGGACGCTTTGTTCCATCTTCTGTAAAAGGATTAGCTAGTAGTTTTTCTATTATACTCGAAGGATACTCATAAGGAATTTCATTTTCAATAGGTTCAGTAGGTTAAGGAGAAACTCTTTGCTCTACTGGTCGGGGTGAAGATACCCCGATCAAGCCCCTCAGAGGATTACTTTCCATAGTAACAAGTGATAGTAAATTTCAGCACACTATATAATTTTTTCCTTACCAAATTCCACCTACCAAAGGCGCTTCACTCCCCGGCAACGACGCCAGAAAAGAGTCTTGATGACCCACAAGTATAGGTGATCTATCGTAGTCCTTTCGATAAGTAAGAGTGTCGAACCCAACAAGGAGTAGAAGGAAATGATAAACAGTTTTCAGCAAGGTATTCTCTGCAAGTACTGAAATAAGTGGTAGCAGATAGTTTTGTAATCAGATAATTTGTAACAAGCAACAAGTGACAAAAGTAAATAAAGTGCAGCAAGGTGGCCCAATCCTTTTTTTAGCAAAGGACAAGCCTGGACAAACTCTTATATAAGGAAAAGCGCTCCCGAGGACACATAGGAATATCGTCAAGCTAGTTTTCATCATGTTCATGTGATTCGCGTTCGGTACTTTGATAATTTGATATGTGGGTGGACCGGTGCTTGGGTGCTGTTCTTACTTGAACAAGCATCCCACTTATGATTAACCTCTATTGCAAGCATCCGCAACTACAACAAAAGTATTAAGGTAAACCTAACCATAGCATGAAACATATGGATCCAAAGCAGCCCCTTACGAAGCAACGCATAAACTAGGGATTAAGCTTCTGTCACTCTAGCAACCCATCATCTACTTATTACTTCCCAATGCCTTCCTCTAGGCCCAAATAACGGTGAAGTGTTATGTAGTCGACGTTCACATAACACCACTAGAGGCTAGACAACATACATCTCATCAAAAATATCGAACGAATACCAAATTCACATGACTACTAATAGCAAGACTTCTCCCTTGTCCTCAGGAACAAACATAACTACTCACAAAGCATATTAATGTTCATAATCAAAGGGGTATTAATATGCATAAAGGATCTGAACATATGATCTTCCACCAATTAAACCAACTAGCATCAACTACAAGGAGTAATTAACACTACTAACAACCTACTAGCACCAATCCCGGACTTGGAGACAAGAATTGGATACAAGAGATGAACTAGGGTTTTGAGATGAGATGGTGCTGATGAATATGTTGATGGAGATTGCCCTCTCCCGATGAGAGTAGCGTTGGTGATGACAATGGCGATTATTTCCCCCTCCGGGAGGGAGGTTTCCCCGGCAGAACAGCTGTGCCGGAGCTCTAGATTAGATCCGCCAAGGTTCCGCCTCATTGTGGCGGAGTTTCGTCCTGAAAGGTTGCTTCTTATTTTTTTCTCGACGAAAGACTTCATATAGGAGAAGATGGTCATCAGAGAGCCACCAGGGGGCCCACGAGGTAGGGGGGCGCGCCCTAGGGGGGGCACGCCCTAGGGGGGGGGGGGGCGCCCCCACCCTCGTGAGAAGGGTGTGGGCCCCATGGTCTTCATCTTTGGTGAGGATTTTTCATTATTTATTATAAGGTGTTCCGTGGAGTTTCAGGACTTCTGGAGTTGTGCAGAATAGGTCTATAATATTTGCTCCTTTTCCAGCCCAGAATTCCAGCTGCCGGTATTCTCCCTCCTTATGTAAACCTTGTAAAATAAGAGAGAATGGCCATAAGTATTGTGACATAATGTGAAATAACAGCCCGTAATGCAAGAAATATTGATATAAAAGCATGATGCAAAATGGACGTATCAGTACCTCGTTATCTGCGCTGGTCTGAACAACCCATCCTATGGAGTCGAGAGGATCATCCACCCCGGGTTGACAATCCGGGTCATATGGCTTTAGTGGTGGCACCCCTGCTTGGGGGGTATAAATTTACCAAGGTGCTTATGGATGGAGGAAGAAGTATCAATATCCTTTACTATGAAACCTTTCGCCGCATGGGGTTAATAGATAAGAATCTTAAACCGTCGAACACTGTGTTTCATGGGGTAGTGCCTGGTAAATTGGCATACCCAGTTGGCAAGATATCTTTGGAAGTTGCTTTTGGAGACGATCATGATTCAAGATCAGAGGTGTTGACTTTTGAATTGGTGAAAATCAAGAGTCCATATCATGCCCTGCTCGGACGGCTGGCTTATGATAAGTTCATGGTAAGGCCTTGTTATGTTTATTTGCAGCTTAAGATGCCGGGTCATAAGGGGAGCATCACGGTGCATGGGAGCCGTAAGATTGCTTTGTAATGTGAAGAAGGTGATGCATCTTATACTGAGTCGGTTTGTGCCACGGAGGAGCTGAAATTTTACAAAGACAATGTTGATCCGGCAGATATGACTTCTGTGAAAAAGCCAACTACTGAGCATGATCCGGCACTGAAGTTTAAATCGGCCGAGGAGACTAAGCTGGTTGACTTTGTTCCTGGCGATTCATCCAAGCAGTTCAACATCATCGCTAACCTGGATCCGAAATAGGAAGGCGCCCTCATCAAGTTCATCCGTGAGAACCGGGACATATTTGCATGGAAGCCTTCTAACATGCCAGGTGTACCAAGGGAACTTGCTGAGCACACCCTTAATATAGATCCTAAGTTCAAACCGGTCAAGCAGTTTCTTCGCTGCTTCAACGAAGAAAGGCGTAAAGCTATTGGTGAGGAGGTAGCTCGGCTCTTGGCAGCAGGGTTTATTGTGGAGGTCTTTCACCCTGAGTGGCTAGCTAATCCGATGTCGGTACTTAAGAAAAACGACACTTGGGGTATGTGTGTGGATTACACAGACTTAAACAAAGCCTGTCCAGCTGACCCCTTTGCTCTCCCTCGAATCGATCAAATTATTGATGCTACAGCAGGTTGTGACCGTTTGTGTTTTCTGGATGCTTATTCTGGTTATCATCAGATCAAAATGGCAGTTAAGGACCAGGAGAAGACAGCCTTCATAACTCCCTTTGGAGCCTTCTGCTATGTATCTATGCCTTTCGGGCTCAAGAGTGCCCAGGAAACTTATCAGCGCTGTGTTCAGAATTGTCTACATAAACAGATTGGGCACAACGTACATGCATATGTGGATGATATTGTGCTGAAATCTAGAAAGGAGGAGACATTGATAGGTGACTTGAGGGAAACTTTTGATAACCTCCGGGTTTATAAGATGATGCTTAATCCGGCCAAATGTGTCTTTGGTGTACCGGCAGGCAAGCTTTTGGGTTTTCTGGTGTCTAACAGGTGGATTGAGGCTAATCCGGAGAAGATCACGGCTATCACGTCTCTGGCTAAACCTGGGTGCATTAACGATGTTCAACGTTTGGCGGGCCGGATTGCAGCCTTAAGCTGGTTTATCAGTCGCCTTGTAGAGAAGGCTATCCCTTTGTATCAGATGTTAAATAAAACATATCACCTCGTCTGGAGTGATGCTGCTGATGAAGCACTTGCAGATCTGAAAAGACAGTTAGCCGAGCCACTTTTCCTTGCGGCTCCGGTTGATAAGGAGCCCTTATTGCTATATGTGGCTGCTAATGCCCGAGCTGTTAGTGTGGCTATTGTTGTGGAGCACAAGGAGGCTGGGAAAGAGTATCCGGTTCAACGGCCGGTTTATTATTATCAGCGAGGTGCTTATCGAGTCCAAACAAAGATACCCACATTGGCAGAAACTAGTGTATGGAGTTTTTATGGCAAGCCGAAAGCTCAAGCATTATTTTCAGGGTCATCCTATCACAGTGGTCAGTTCAGCCCCCCTGGGAGATATCATCCAAAACAGAGAAGCAACTGAAAGGATTGCTAAGTGGGCTATTGAGCTTGGACCTCACGGGCTAAAATATACACCTTGCACAACAATCAAATCCCAAGCACTTGTGGACTTCATCAATGATTGGACAGAGTTGCAAGCACCAGAGGAAAAGCCAGACAACACTTATTGGACTATTCACTTTGATGGGTGCAGGCAATTGGAGGGCTCGGGGGCTGGAGTCATATTAACTTCCCCACGAGGTGATAAGTTTTGTTGTGTTCTCTGTTTAATGTTCTGTTGTACTAACAATGCAGCTGAGTATGAGGCCTTGCTCCATGGTCTTTGGATGGTGAAGGAAGTGAACTTAAGCCGGGTTAAGTGCTTTGGTGACTCGGACCTGGTGGCTCAGCAGGTATCTGGCACTTGGGATTCTAAGGATCCACTCATAGCAGCATATAGACGAGAGGTGGATGCAGTGGCTGGTCACTTCAAGTGTTATCAAGTGGACCATATAGACCGGCGGAAGAATGAAGCAGCAGACGCTTTAAGTCACTTAGGCTCTCAATGTAACTGGTGCCACCCAATACCTTCCTTGATGTACTGCAGAATCCGTCAGTGAAGATACCTACGGAGGAGGATTTGGCTATGCCCGACCCAGAGGCTCAATTGGTGGCAACTCTTCATGTTATTCCGGATTGGACGGTCCCGTACCTGGCATACATGAACCAGGGCGAGTTGCCAGATGACGAAATCTTGGCCCGACATATAATCCAGCGATCCAAGTCAATGACCATTGTCAATGGGGAGCTACATCATGGTAGCGTCTAGGAGCATTTCAGCGTTGTGTCTATCCTCAAGAAGGTTGTGAGATCTTGCGTGAGATCCACGAGGGAGATTGTGGTCACCATGTCGGTTCAAAACCCTTGGTGGCTAAGGCTTTTCGTCATGGCTTCTATTGGTTAACGGCTCATGCTGATGCTGAGGAGTTGGTAAAGAGTTGTGATGGTTGTCAAAAGTTTGCACGCCGTGCTCATGTTCCGGCCCAAGAATTAAGAATGATCCCAATAACTTGGTCATTTGCTATTTGGGGGCTCGATATGGTTGGACCTTTTAAGAGGTCCAAGGACAAGAAGACTCACCTGTTGGTAGCAGTTGATAAGTTTACCAAGTGGGTAGAGCCAGAGCCAGTTAGTAAGTGTGATGCGGCCATGACGGTTCAATTCATCAAAAAGGTGATATTCCGGTTTGGTTTTCCACACAACATTATCACTGATAGTGGTACTAATATGTCCAAGGGTGCTATGGAGGAATTTTGTTAACGAGAGCACATTCAGCTTGACGTGTCATCAGTGGCTCACCCCCAATCTAATGGTCAGGCAGAAAGGGCCAATCAAGAAATTTTGAGAGGTATCAAGCCCCGGCTTATGGTTCCTTTAAAGAGGATGCCGGGTTGTTGGGTGGAGGAGTTACCTTCCGTGTTATGGAGCATCAACACCACACCAAACAGATCTACGAGTTACACGCCTTTCTTCATGGTTTACGGAGCAGAAGCAGTTCTCCCTAGTGACATACGTCATGACTCGCCCCGTGTGGCGGCTTATGTTGAAGCTGATAATGAAAAAGCGCGTCAAGACTCATTGGACCTATTAGATGAGGAGCGTGATCTTGCGGCGGCACGTTCAGCGATTTATCAACAAGATCTGCGACCTTATCACAACCGCCGAGTTAAAACCAGAACTTTTCAAGAAGGCGATCTGGTGCTCTGGCTCATCCAGGATCAGACTGATATGCACAAGCTATCCCCACCTTGGGAAGGGCCTTTTGTGGTCAGCAAAAATTTGCACAATGGATCATACTACCTTATCGATGTTCAAGAGCACAAAGACTCACGTAAATCAGAGGAGGAGACCCAGCGGCCGTGGAATATAGCTCATCTTCGGCCTTACTATACTTGAGCCACGGGCTCTTTTTTATGTACATAGTTATGACAATGTATATATTATAGTCAATATAATAAATCGGAGCCTCAGCAAAAGCGGGGTCTCTGTTTTTTTTACATTATATGTGTTTTCATGGGGGCTTCTATTTACAAAGCGGAGTTCTGTTGATCCGGCTTGTAAAGCCACACATATAAAAGGAAATCACTAGGGGGCTTGGTCATATCTGAACCTTAGCTACACCTCTTGATCGGCTTAAAGCCAAAGGGAAATCACTAGGGGGCTTGGTTTTATTCGCACCATAGCTACACCTCTTGATAGGCTTAAGGCCAAAAGGAAATTATGTGGGGCCAAAGAGAGTGTTGCACCAGCACAACTCAAACATAGGCACCCACCGAGCACAACTCAAATGTTGCTTAGGGGCTCTTTGCTTCTCAAAGAACAAAGAGTCTGCACCCTTGTAATAGGCTATCAAGCCAGGCTTGGAAGCCAGGTGTATTCACCTAAAACCCCGGGTTATCCTGCCTCTTTAAGTAAGCCACTCCGTCCAGGTAAACCTGGTATGACCCATCGAACGTTTGACAAGTCAATCTCATAGACCCTGAACTTGTCAAAGTTAAAACGATGATTGGTTAAAGATTGAGGTCCATCTTAAAAGGCTTTGAAAAATGGTTTAACTCAGTGGCCTGGCAGCCCATGAAAAGCGTCGATTTAGGGCCTGTCAGCCCATGAAAAGCCTTGCATATTCTTCTTGTGTTTTTTTGCAAAGTTTTTCTTTTTTGATATTTATAAGTATTTTCTGATAAACCGGCGTTTATTACAACCTGGTGTGGCTTACAATGCTAAATTGTTAGTACATGATCAGCTATAATCCGGCGTTCATTGCCTCGGTCTGGTTTTGACTACAAGTCACCAGTAGTATATGGATAAAACTGGTGTTTATCATAACCCGGTATAGTTTTCTCGTAAACCGGCAACCCTGGAAGGAGTCATCAATACTACAGATTGGTGTCATCACCCTTTTTCAAACAACCATGGGTCAAACAAACGAGGTAACATGTATTATCTATTTTATATATCTGGTTGTTTTTAAAACAGCCTTGGCTTTACACCTAGGCCATATATTTGGGCATCATGACCCGTCCAGCGGTAAACCGCCAGGACCCTTTTTTCAATCTCTTATATGCAGGAATAAGTTAACATACAGCCATTGCGGATTATACATATAATAAAAATCCCAAAAGCATGGTGAGTTATCAGTATCCAGCAAAATAAGTATGCTCTATGGCATAACAGACAAAGTGTTTGAACTAGCCTATTACAAGGCATTTTTATGCCCACACAAGATGATTGTTTCAGCCAGAATGGTAGGCTACAATGAATTAAACCGGCCTCTGGTTTAGGATTCATCACCAGGACGACTTGAAGATTGCGGGTCATCTTGAGTCGGTGCATCCTCCTCTCTACCCAGTGGCTGGAAGTCAATTGTTGTCCAATCGATTCCAGTTAAAGCTTGGAAAATGGCTTCTTCACTTATAAGGGGGAAGGATCAATGTCAGGGGCATAAGTGTGCTTACGAATTGGCAGAACAAGATCCTCTACATCATGTATCAGCGCAGGATATCTTTTCTGATCAACATCATAAACCGGCTGATAATGAGACAGATCCATTTCATCTGCCAATTTGCTCGCTATGGGTCGCATTTCCCTTGTCAGCCTTCGGAGATCATCATTGTTAAATTCGGTACCATCTTCCTTCACGCTGGGGTAGCCTTGGCCAATATATGCCGGTTCAAGATCTGGAATCCATGCCTTGGCCCGGATTTGCGCAGTCAGTGTGCCTGACGTTGCAGCTGACTTTTTAAGTTCATCCTACCGGGCAGGCAACATTGACAGCTTCTCGATGGTTTCTTTTATCAATGTTGGAGGAGGCCTGTTGTAAGCAGCAGTGCATATAGCCCGTTGGGATCTGGAATATAGCTGCTCTATCAACATATAGGCAACCTTCAACTTCATCCGCATATTGGAGTCCAGATGGGTAATGCGGGTCCCTGTGACATTGCAAGCATCAGTAAACTGGTAACTGATAAGGTAAAGGTGACTTGAAAAACATCAGATGAGGACACTTACCAAATATAGCAGAAGTCATAGCGTTTATTTGCCGCTTTAAACTGGTGAGTTCCTCAACCACCGGTTTCAGGGCTGCTTGTGCGTCTTCGGCCTTCTTTGCTAAAGCGGCCTTCTCTGTGTCCCAATCTGCACATTCCTTCTTAAAGGTTTCCTTCAGCTTCTCCATGGCTGCTAAGGCATTAGTCAGTTCTTCCTTGGCTTTGGAAGCCTCCGCTTGCTGAGATTTAATGTTCTCCTGAAGATCAGCGGTTTGGGCGTCCTTCTTACTCAGCTCAGCCTACAAAGACAAGATATATCATCAATGGGCTGTGTATATTTGAAGTACCAAGCGTATAACAAGTTATGCACTTTGCACTTGGGGGCTAATGCCCACTCGCTTTGTTCTAGAAAATTATTTCAAAGTCCCAAGTGTAATGCAAGCATTATTCTTGCCACTTGGGGGCTAATGTACATCTGCTCAAAGTAACAGTGGTTAAAGTCCCGGTTCACCTTGGAAAGATAAACCGGCCCTTGGGGACTACACAGGCGAATATTACAAGATCACAATACTACAATACCGATTCATTTTTAAAGGATCAACCGGCCTATAAAGGATAAGTATGCAGAGGTGCGGTATTATGAAGTCCCGGGTTTTGATTACTATCATAAATCGGCCCTTAGGAGCTGCTGGAATTAATACTTAAGAGGGAAAAGGATTTGTAATTACCTCATAGCGTTCTTTTATCAAGTTCACTAAACCGGCCTCGTAGTCACGGTTTGTGTACATGCGGTTTAAAAACCCAGAATGGAGTTCCTGGGCGTTAAGGTGGGCATAGCTCGATAAATCAGCACTCCATTTGCCTTTCTCCATAGCAGCACGTTTTTCTTTGGCGCTGTGTTTCTCTAATGCAACAGGATGGCTTGGGGAGGTGTGGCCAACGCCAGTAATGATAACATCAGTTTCCTTGTCACCAGCAGCCTTTTCTAGAGTTGATGGAATATCAGTAGCCTTAACTGGACTAGAAGGTCCATCATCAGTTCGGACTGGACTTGCCGGTTTATCAGCTTGCACAGTGGTATCAACTTCTGCTTGTTCATCAACATTATGATCTTGAGGGGGCTGTTCATCAAACGTAGCCTCAGTATTTGGACCTTCCGGTTTCGTAGTCGGCTCTGGTTCAATAACCACATGGTCGTCAGACGGGTTATTCACCCGAGCCTTCTTACTGGGTCTAGCCTTGGCTCTAAAAAGAACAGATGCAAAGGTTAGCATAGCATACAAAGTGTAAAGCGTCAAAAGAGTGAGTTGAAATACTTACCCAACAACGGTCTTAAGAGGAGGGAGTTGTGTGGCCGTCGATTCGCCGGATGATGAAGGAGGTGTTACCTGATAATTCGAATCGGACAGATTAAGAGGTTGTCGGAAATAGCCTGCCTTGGGATAAGAAGTGTCAGAAGTGGGTGAGATATTAGGTCGGTGTTTTCGAACCGGGGTGTTCGGTAAACTGGTCAAAGTGACCGTTTGGCCGCTGTGCCGGGTTGTGCGGCGAGCCTCGTGCTGCTGCTTCTTCAAAAGAAATTTTGGATCCAAGTGAGCGAGAGGGTGAGAAAATCTTACTTTCCGGACTGCTTGACAGATTTTTTGTGTTGGCAGAGGGTCTGAACCGGAGGGAAGGATAATTACCTCTACATCGTCAGCTTGGCTGCCCTCAGCATCCTCCTGATAAATATCATTGTCAATGAGGTGCATGAATAGTGAACCAAGAGAATCAAGTTCTACCTCTGCTTCCGGTTCATCAGGGTCGTCATCAAGCTCTAAATCGATGGGTTCAGTTGCCCTCCTGTTCGCAGTTCTCTTGACAGCTTTCGTTTTAGGTCAAGAAGGCTTTACTGCTTTCTCCTATGATTTCTTTTTCCAGAACAGATCATCACCCTGTTTAAAAAATGGGCAGAGGGTATTAAAAGTTGCACAGTTCAAAAATATCAGGTGTAAAGCGGAAGCAAAACAATTCTTACACCAGGCGGTTTGTTTTGTGTGTAAAAGGGACTTAACCCGGTCTTGCTACAGACAACTTCCGATTCATTCAGCATTTTCTTGATAGATTCAGTAACTTCATCATCTGTTAGCTGAATGTCAATATTGACGTTGTGAGTCTTTTATGTCACCGGTGTACTCGCACATTAAACCGGAGCGGCAACTTAACGGCAAGATACTCCATGATATCCAGCAACGAACGAAGTACACACCTGTTAAACCATTGGCCATGAAAGCTCTAAGCTTGGTGAGTTGTGGTGCATACGAGGCCCGTTCCTTGGCACTTAGTCGTTGCGGAAGCAGATGAGTATTGGCAAGCCGGTGAGCACGGTAACCCGACAGAGGATTCTCATCTTCAGGAGAGGTGTCCTTGCAATAGAACCAAGTTTGATTCCACTCCTTTGGGTGACTGTGAAGTTTGGCGTGAGGAAAACTAACACCCTTCCTTTTCTAAATGGAGACGCCACCGAGTTCAGTATTGGGCCCGTCTATGAATTCAGTGCGACGGTTTAAGTGGAAGAAATCCCGGAACAACTCGACAGTCGGCTCTTCTTGTAGATAGGCTTCATAAAACACCTGAAAGTTGCATATATTGGATACAGAGTTGGGTCCAATATCTTGAGGGTGGATCTGAAAGCTGGCAAGTACATCCCAGAAAAACTTGGATCTAGGCGGTTTAAAACCACGACCCATATGATCAGCAAACACTACTACTTCACCATCTCTGGGGGTAGGAGGATTTTCCGGCCCAGGAACTCGCCACCGGATTTCATTCTTCTTTGGTAAGGTACCAATTTTTTCACATCCATTCAGTTGCTCCTCATTAACCCGGGAAGGGGCCTAGTTACAGGAATAGAATTGTTTGGCCATTGCAAGTGAAGATCTAGAAAGGAATAATGCCGGTTTATGATTCATTAATGACAATGCATAAAGTACAACAGGTTGAGGAAAAAGGAATTCAAGCATGTAAAATTGATAAATCGGAGGAAGTTATAAACCGCCTACAACAGAGTGTTTATAAGTGGTAAAGCGATGAACGGTTTACAAGGGACTAATGGCATATGACAGATTATTTTCTACAGAGATAAACTGCCTGTGTAGGTAAAGAAGGTACAGATCTGAAGCAAAAAATGGCTAAGTGAAGAAAACAGGTTTCACAGAATCACGTTTGCGTTTTGGATCTACCGCAAATCAAGAAAAGGAAAAAGATTTCGACCTAAAAACAGTATGGTCCTGAAGCAGTTCACAAAAGGTCTAGATCAAGTTCTTATGTGTATAAGGTTTCGTTTAATGGCTGAGATAAGGACTACCATAGTTACTACACGAAACACATCAAGTCTTAGGTCTGCTATATATGGACTGACGAAGAACAAAAAGGGAGTGCCATGAACTCATATGAACCCTAAGTGGATCTACAGAGAAAGGGGGGAAGGCTTACAGTAGCTACCGAAGTAGCGGAGGTGTGCCGCGTCTCTCTGGAGCGATCAGGTCGATGCAGCGGCCAACGATGAGGCAGAGGCGAAGCTCGACGACGGTGGCGACGCTCGGGTGCAGAGGCGTCGCGAG
Source organism: Triticum aestivum (assembly GCF_018294505.1). Lineage (NCBI taxonomy): Eukaryota > Viridiplantae > Streptophyta > Magnoliopsida > Poales > Poaceae > Triticum > Triticum aestivum. Next base: position 297,277,401 of record NC_057803.1, on the reverse strand, counting down.
GAGGAAGAAGAGAGGAGAGGGCAATGAAAGGAAAAGGAAGGGGTCCTCCGCCCTATTTATAAGGACAAAGAGATAAGCGACAGGCGCGGGAATCGAGGAGCCCCAAAAATGGATAGATAACGAGATTGTTGCCTCGATTGTTGGATGCTCATTAATAAAAGAGGTATCTTCGGCTTTAAATGAACAGGTGATGTCACGGCGGTTTACTTCAAATCCGAAGGATGACGTCAGGGCGGTTTACAAGATCTATGCGAAGGTGCAAGGGGAGGAATTTTTCTAAGTGTTGAAGATTGACATGAACAAGTTCAAATCAATCTGGGGCCTAATGTTGAGGATATTATTGCTGGACATAAACCGGCCAAGAGTGGCCGGGTTAACTCTAGGATGATTAGAAGCCCAGGAAGACAAAGGATGGTGGCGCTTTATGAAGGCCCAAGGCCCAAAGGCGGGTTAAGGCCTGTAGACATAAACCGACATTATCATGTAACTTGTATTGTAAGATAGGAGGAATAGAGACCGATTTGTACACACTGGTGATCCGGCCTCGGGACTCTGTAAACCGACGGGCGTAGACCTATGTATATAAAGGGGCGACCCGGCGGCGGTTTAGGGACAACACACAACAACTCGAGAACCAGGCAAACCGGATTCGCTCCCTGGTCATCGAAACCCTAGCAATTCCATCACAACTGAAGTAGGCTTTTACCTTCATCGTAAGGGGCCGAACCAGTATAAAACTCTCACGTCCTTCGTCCGTTTTAACCCCTTTAAGCTAACCCGTAGCGATGGCTCCACGACTAAGTCCTTTCACAAGGACATCTGCCGTGACAAAACCACGACATTTATTGTCGACTAGTTTTAAAAAATAGGTTATCGCGACCACTAGCAAACCGCTGAAAAAGAACTGAACTAACTACAAGCAAACAAACAAACAAGACAACAAGGAAATAAATAAGCAAGCAACTTATGCTAGGCTATCACGACTATTACACATATTACATCCACTGGGCATCAAAGTTCGCCACTAGTGCAAATATAGGGAACAAAGCCGCATATCATATACACTGGTTGTCAAACTTGGTGACCAGTGCAAATAAACGCTGCAACAAAACAAGTCCAGAAATGAAACCTAGCTCAAGAAACAATATCCTGGGTACCCATAATGCTGGCAAGATGCTTAGCAAGCTTATTACCTTTCTCTTGTTTGGCGCTTAAATCCTCCAGCACTTGCTGTTGCACAAGAAAGTATGTATCTGAATTCTCCAGGCAGTTCCTCAGTCCTTCGGCTTCTTGCCGCAGCACAGCTGACTGATGCCTTACAGCTTGTTGCTGAGACTGAAGCAGCCGAAGTGATTCAGGCAGCGAGTTCGAAGAGCTTGTGCCAGCGGTACTGGCCAGTAACTTGAACACTACATCAATGCAGGACTGTGGGGTTTTCTCATTGTCTACAAGATCATTTTTATCACCTTTCTTGGAGACCAACAGGGCTGTCTCACTATCTTGAACCTTATCCACATTACTTTCTCTACCATTTCATAGTGGGGTGCTCTTCTCCAATATTCTGTTCACATACTACAAGAGAAACAAGCATACACATCACAGGTTTAGCATGTAGTATACGAAAATAATTTTGGTTAACCGGTTCAGTAGTAAGGTGGACATGATAACAACATGAAACAAACATATATCTATGTACTATCGTCACTGTATTATCCATATCATTCTAGTTTATGTTGCCAAATCAAGATAGAGACATAGTTCAACTCATATTTTTTAAGACACAACAGCATAGACAGAATATAAGTGTGAGAAACTACACATCATTGGCAACACTTGTAATGTAAATCACATGAGAACATAATTGTTTATACAACTGAAACTGAAATCAACATAGAGCAAGAAGTTAGAACAGCAATCCAGTTAAAGAAATAGGTTTAAAACATACCTGTTGCGCCATTGGAGTTCCAATTGGATCCTTCAAATTCGGAAGTAGTTGGTATGAGTAAATACAGTGATGCAACAGCAAAGGAGTATGGACCATAGCTACGGAATCTGACCTAGGAACAGTTGCTCTTCTGCTTTAAACGTGGAGTTTGGGTTCGCTGTGGTGGTCTTCGTGCTTTGGGCACTGCAGTTGCTTTACAAACTGCTCGTGTGGGGGTACTCTATGGTGGACATGGTGCTTTGTCAACTAGAAGTGGGTTACTATCCATCGGGGTTGGGGTTAGATGGGTTGTAGCTGGTTCTCTGCCCAACCGTGTAAGTGTGCAATCTGGAAGAGTCCCAATTATTTGTGGTGGGGCTAGTTTGTGGGCCAGTACAACCATGGTTCTATCTGCATCGACGGGTAGCACTGTCTTTTGTGAAGAACGGGTTTTTGCTCCCTTAGATACTGCCATCACCCCCTCCAATTGAAATGGCTGATAAACAAGAAAAGAAATTGAACGTACAGACATTGTATGATAGACGGATGTGGTAATTCACATATATGTTGTCTAACCAAACATGACAGCATGGCACAATTTCACATATATGATGCCTAACTAAATACGATAGCCTGACACAGTTTCAGATATATGATGGATAACTTAACAGGATATAATGACATAATTCAACATATGATGAGTATCTAAACAGGATGACATGACAAAACTATATGATGTCTTTCTAAAATAGGTTGGGATGAAATAATTCACATACATGTTGTCTAACTATACAGGATGGCATGGTACAATTGACATAATTGACTCATATACTAAGCAGCTGGCACCCGCATGTATGATCTCTAAACTAAGAAGATGTAATTCAATATTGTGCATATGATATCTAAACTAAGCAATGCAAGACACCATATGCATGATATGAGAAATATAAACATTGCAACTTAGAGCATACACCTCAGGCGGGATATAGGACTGGTCATCTGTCTCTGAATCCTCCTCCGAGGAGCTCCTTATAACCATCAAGATATATGCTTCAACAGGTATCATTGCATGCTCTGAAGACCTTGTTTTCACTCCTGATTTTTCCATAACCGTCTCAAATGGCTGATACACATGAAGAGTAGTTCAATATACACATATTGTCGACAAATGGAATATGTAATGAAAAAAAGGTGGCATGAGATAATTCACATATATGATGCGTGGCTACATGGCGGTGCATAATTCACATATATGATAACTGGCTGAAAAACATGGCATTGCATAATTCACATATCTGATATAGAAAGCAAATAGGAGGCATTCACACAAAGCATGTCTAATCGAAGCAGATGGCATGGCAATGCAAGACACCATATGCATGATATGAGCAATATAACCCTACCAAGTTAGAGCATGCACCTCGGGGGGGGGGGATACGACTGGTCATCTGTTCTCTAATCCTCCTCCGAGGAGCTATCTGTAACCAGCAAGAAATCTGCATCGACAAGTAGCACTGACTGCTCAGAAGACCTTGTTTTCACTCCAGATTTTCCCATGACCGACTCAAATGGCTGATGCACAGGAAGAGTAGATGAATGTATAAACATTATTGACAAATGGAATACATTATGAAAAAATATGGCACGATACAATTCACATATACGATGACTGGCTAAACAGGATGGCATTGCATGATTCACGTATATGATGCATGGCTAAAGAAGATGGCATTGCATACTTCCCATATACTCCCTCCGTTCCTAAATATTTGTCTTTTTAGAGATTTCAAATGGACTACCACATATGAATGTATATAGACATATTTTAGAGTGTAGATTCACTCATTTTGCTCCGTATGTAGTCACTTGTTGAAATGTCTAAAAAGACAAATATTTAGGAATGGTGGGAGTATGATATAGAAACCAAACATGTGGCATTCACACAAAGCAAATCTAAACTAAGCTGATGACATATAAGATGTATAATGTAAGTAATGAGAGGCGCCATATGCATGATATGACCAACATCAGCATGACAGGTTAGAGCAAACACCTCAGGTGGTAAATAGGAGTGGTCGGCTCCCTCTGAATCCCCATATGAACAGTTATCTTCCTCTGGAATACAATCTGGAATGGCGGGACGTGGGGGGGGGGCACTTCGCCCACCATGGAGCGGGGTTTGCATGACATTATATTCCCACGCAACGGTCTTCTCTTTTTCTCTACATGTTCAGTACGATTGTGTACGATAACTGACATGCATAATAAAAAAATAGTTAGATTTTGTAAGGCCTAAGGGGTGCATGCAGAAATCAAGACTGATGGTAGCAAATGAGTGGATAGATCCAAAACTAATGATAGCAGGTAGATTATAGCTTCAGTTTTAAAAAGATAGAGAATGGATCATCTACTGTTTGTTGCTGAGGGAGTCCTAGATTAGAGGGTCTCCGGACAGCCGGACTATATCCTTTGACCGGACTGTTGGACTATGAAGATACAAGATTGAAGACTTTGTCTCGTGTCCAGATGGGACTCTACTTGGCGTGGAAGGCAAGCTAGGCAGTACGGATATGGATATCTCCTCCTTTGTAACTGACATTGTGTAACCCTAACCCTCTCCGGTGTCTATATAAACCGGAGGGTTTTAGTCCGTAGGACAACATACAATCATACCATAGGCTAGCTTCTAGGGTTTAGCCTCTCTGATCTCGTGGTAGATCTACTCTTGTACTACCCATATCATCAATATTAATCAAGCAGGACGTAGGGTTTTACCTCCATTAAGAGGGCCCGAACTTGGGTAAAACATCGTGTCCCCTGCCTCATGTTACCATATGCCTTAGACGCACAGTTTGGGACCCCCTACCCGAGATCCGCCGGTTTTGACACCGACATTGGTGCTTTCATTGAGAGTTCCTCTGTGTCGTCGCTGTTAGGCTTGATGGCTCCTTCAATCATTGTTAGGGATGCAGTCCAGGGTGAGACTTTTCTCCCCTGACAGATTTTTGTATTCGGTGGCTTTGCACTACGGGCCAGCTCGCTTGGCCATCTAGAGCAGATCGAAAGTTACGCCCCTGGCCACCAGGTCAGGTTTGGAAGCTTAAACTACATGGCCGATATCCGCGGAGACTTGATCTTCGACGGATTCGAGCCTCTGCCTTGTGCGTCACGCGGTCGCGATGAGTACGATTTAGCTCTACCATCAGACAATGTTCAGGAGACCGTACCGGCAGCTGCTTCGACCCTCAATTCGGAGCCAGTTGCACCGTCCATGGATGGGTGGATGGACCCCGCCATGGAGGCCTTACCCTCAGCGGCGATCAAGCCGAACATCAACCTTACCCTGCACGAGAGCCGTGTTGTCAGACTCCCGGATCCTTCTCCGGCCACGGACTCCGAACCGCCTGCGCCCGTTCCTAGCGAATCCGATTGGGTGCCGATCATGGAGTTTACCTTCGCAGATATTTTTCAGCACTCGCCCTTTGGTGACATACTGAACTCATTAAGGTCTCTCTCCTTGTCAGGAGGATCCTGGCCGAACTATGTCTGGTAGGATTGGGATGCGGATGACGAAGAAATTCGCTGCCCACCCACCACCCACTTAATAGCCACTGTCGACGACTTAACTGACATGCTCGACTTCGACTCCGAAGACATCGATTGTATGGACGACGATGCGGGAGACGAAGAGGAACCACTCCCCACAGGGCACTGGACAGCCACCTCATCATACGATATATACATGGTGGACACACCCAAAGAAGGCAATGGTGACGAGACAACGGAGGATGACCCCTCCAAGAAGCAACCCAAGCGCCGACGTCAGCGGCGCCGCTCTAAGTCCTGCCAAAGCAAAAGTGGTGATACCGGCACAGGAGATAATAACACTCCAGATAGTGCTGAAGACGACAACAATCTCCTCCAGCACGATTTGGGACAGGAGGATGGAGAGGCCAGCCCCCTAGAGAGAGCGGTAGATGAAGAGGTGGAGGATGATAATTACATGCCCCCTCCGAAGATGAGGCAAGCCTCGACGATGACGAATTCGTCGTACCAGAGGATCTCGTTGAACAAGAGCGCTCCAAGCGCCAGCTTATAGCCACGGCAAATAGCCTTAAGAAAAATCAGCAACAGCTTCAAGCTGATCAAGATCCGCTAGCTGACAGATGGACTAAAGTCCTCACGGCCGAGGAATATAAACTCGAACGCCCCTCCAAGGGTTACCCAAAATGCAGGTTGCTACCCCGACTAGAGGAAGAATCGTATGGCATGGCTGATCGGCCACCTCGTGGCCGCAATAGAGAGGCATTCCAGCCAAAAGCTCAGCCTGCACCCGACGCCATTCAAATAAAAAGGCATGGGGAAATATGCCAGACTTGCGAGACGTATTGGAGGGCAAAGCAAAACATGCAAGATCGATCTACGGATCACGAGGGCGCGCCACTATGCGAGATGATAAACGTCACGCCGGATACAGTAAAAGTAAATCCGGCTGGGCCGAACACAGTGGGCAAGACTCATTGGAGCTGCGTCGTGATATAGCCCAGCACAGAGGTGCCGCACACCCCTTATGCTTCACAGATGAAGTAATGGATCATCAAATCCCAGAGGGTTTCAAACCCATAAACATAGAATCATATGACGACATGACAGATCCTGCGATATGGATCGAGGATTTCCTCCTGCACATCCACATGGCCCGCGGTGATGACCTACATGCAATCAAATACCTCCCACTCAAACTTAAAGGACCAGCTTGACATTGGCTCAACAGCTTGCCAGCAGAGTCCATTGGCTGCTGGGAAGATTTGGAAGCCGCATTCCTCGACAACTTTCAGGGCACTTATGTGCGACCACCACACGCCGATGAGTTGAGCCACATAATTCAGCAGCCAGAGGAATCGGCCAGGCAATTCTAGACACGGTTCCTAACAAAGAAAAATCAAATCGCCGACTGTCCGGATGCAGAGGCCCTAGCAGCTTTTAAACACAACATCCACGATGAGTGGCTAGCCCGGCACCTTGGTCAGGAAAAGCCAAAATCTATGGCAGCCCTCACGACACTCATGACCTGCTTCTGTGCGGGAGAAGACAGCTGGCTGGCTCGCAGTAACAATATATCAAAGAACCATGGTACTTCGGATACCAAGGACGACAATGGCAAGTCACGTCGCAACAAATATAAGCGCCGCATTAACAGCGACAATACCGAGGATACGACAGTCAATGCCGGATTCAAAGGCTCTAAACCCAGTGAGCGGAAAAAGGCATTTAAAGAAGCACTCCGGGCCCATCCAGTTTGGACCGTATACTCGATCGCTCGTGTCAAATACACGGCACCCCCAACAAGCCAGCCAACCACACCAATAGGGATTGTTGGGTGTTCAAGCAGGCCGGCAAGTTAATTGCCGAAAACAAAGATAAGGGGCCACATAGCAATGACGAGGAGGAGCCCCGACAGCCGGATACCGGAGGACAGAAGAGGTTCCCCCCACAAGTGCGGACGGTGAACATGATATACGCAACCCACATCCCCAAGAGGGAGCGGAAGCGTGCGCTCAGAGACGTATATGCGTTGGAGCCAGTCGCCCCAAAGTTTAACCCATGGTCCTCCTGTCCGATCACCTTCGATCGCAGGGACCACCCCACTAGTATCCGTCATGGCGGATTTGCCGCACTGGTCTTAGACCCAATTATTGATGGATTTCACCTCACTCGAGTCCTTATGGATGGCGGCAGCAGCCTAAACCTGCTTTACCAGGACACGATGCGCAAAATGGGTATAGACCCCTCAAGAATCAAACCCACAAAAACGACCTTTAAAGGTGTCATACCAGGTGTAGAGGCCCATTGCACAGGCTCAGTCACACTAGAAGTGGTCTTCGGATCCCCGGATAACTTCCGAAGCGAAGAGTTAATCTTCGACATAGTCCCGTTCCGCAGTGGTTATCACACACTGCTTGGGCAAACCACATTTGCGAGATTCAATGCGGTACCGCATTATGCATACCTCAAGGTCAAGATGCCAGGACCTCAGGGGGTCATTACAGTTAATGGAAACACAGAGCGCTCTCTCCAAACGGAGGAGCACACTACGGCCCTCGCAGCGGAGGCGCAAAGCAGCCTCTTAAGGCAATCCACTAGTTCGGCGTTCAAGGACCCGAACACCTTCAAGCGCACCCGGAGTAATCGGCAACTGGACTGCCTGGCACGTCCCGAGCTCGCATAACAATGCGGCCCCACCCCGGCCCCAGCCAAACGACAAAATTTGTGCCACGCGTACATAATTACACATTAAAAATACCATGGGCACAGGTGGGGAGGCGGGCACAACTATGGCATGCCCCAAGACGCGGCTTAAACCACACTAGGGGCTTCCTGCTTTGTTATTTTTCTTTCGAGACATTAATCTCTAGAAACACTGTCCGGCAGCATGATTGCCGAACACATGATGCAGCAACCAAGGAGGTAGAAAGCTACATCACACCATGGAACTCCCAGGTGGATTATGATAACGAGTGTAACACTTGCCTTAATACTATTCTTCAGCTTGCCCTTGGAGGGGACATAGTCCTACTTTTTTGCTTATTGCACTGCATGTATCATTCTGCTTTAACGCACCTTTTTGAATAAACAATGCATAGCTTCGTCCGTTTTTGCATTTTTTTCTTTTATATGTGTTCATTAATGACACCTTGCAACCGTACACTTTGGTACGGCCAATACACCAGGGGCTTAAGTACCCCAGAATATGGTGTGAGAAGTCCGAACACTTTCACAAGTGCGGCACCCTGAACTTATAGCACTATATGCATCAGCTCCGAATCATGTCTTTGGTCAATAGTTGGGTTTTCCTGGCTCCCATGTTTTGGTACCTTACGTTCCGCTATATCGGCTAAGGTAGCACTGGGAGAACTACTGCGATTGTGCCCCGGTTCAGCTGGGCTAAGCACCTCAGTAGAGAAAGCTAAAACTGACTGTCATGATAAGGCGAGAGACTGGTCGCTGTTCGAGAGGTTTTCGAGTCCCTAAAGACTTATGACGCTTAGAGCGAGGAGTCGGCCCTGTCCGGCTTAAGGCTTGTATCGCGCCCCAGATTCGGCCTTCCGAACACTAGGGGCTTCGCCGAAATTTAAAATTATAGAATTCTATGGCTAAGTGAGAGTGATAACGCATTATAGTCCGATTGCCTTGTTCGTTGTGCTGAGCACCTCCCTCGAAGGACCCAAAAATGGGAACAAGAGTGCTCAGGTTTATCCCGAACGCCCCAGCACTCGTGGCATGGGGGCAGAAGCCGACGACTAGCCATCTCTCAGATTTGATTAATGGCCGAATAGAAGGTAATATTTTAAATTCAAACAAGCGTTGCATAGCGCATATGAAACATGTTTTCAGCATACAGGATCACATGAGCAAATTCATTCAAATATTACATCTTTCGTACACTCATCCGCTACGAGACGGGCACCCTTCAGGACACCCTCATAGTACATCTCGGGGTGGCGATGCTCCTTGCCCGCCGGCGGCCCTTCCTTGATCAGCTTCACGGCGTCTAGCTTGGCCCATTGCACCTTCACATGGGCGAAAGCCCGGCGTGCACCTTCAATGCAGACGGACCGCTTGACGACTTCCAGCCGTGGGCAGGAAGCCACAAGCCACCTCACCAGGCCGAAGTAGCTGTTCGGAAGGGCGTCGCCAGGCCACAGCCGGACTATAAAGCCCTTCATGGCCTATTCGGCCGCCTTGTGTAGCTCGACCAGCTGCTTTAGCTGGTCGCTCATAGGCACCGGGTGTTCGGTCCCAGTATATTGGGCCCAGAACAACTTCTCCATTGAGCTTCCCTCCTCAGCCTGGTAAAATGTTGCGGCATCCGACACGCTGCGAGGAAAATCTGCGAATGATCCTGGAGAGCTCCGGATTCGGGTAAGTAACAAGTAATTTACTTTCACATGCTTGCTTTGCATATAGAATGCCTTACCCGCCGCTATTTTCTTCACCGCGTCAATCTCCTGGAGGGCCTTTTGGGCTTTGGCCTTGGCACTCTTTGCACTCTCAAGGGCCGCGGCAAGCTCGGACTCTCACGTCTTCGAGTCACGCTCCAACGCCTCATGCTTCGACACGAGAGCTTGGAGCTCTTGATGCACCTCGCTCACCCGAGCCTCCTGCCTTTCCCGCTTGGTGCGCTCCTTGGCCGCTTTGTCTTCGGCCTCGGATAGCGCTTGCTTCAGGGTCGCCACCTCGGTTGTGGCCCCTGGCAAATTGATGATGATCCTGTCATTTTGCAATCGCATCTTCTTTTATATATACATATCTATAGACAGGGTATTACTTACCCTTGTTCTCCTCGAGCTGCCTCTTGGCAAGGCCGAGCTCTTTCTTGGACCCCTCGAGGTCCTGCTTCAATACATCAACCTCCGCAGTCTGTGCGGTAGAGGCCAGCAACGAAGCCTGCATATGCATATAGACATACTTATGTTAGACTCCTGCGATATTGTTTGATCCTCTATTCGGCTTTTCTTTGTGAACACCGAACAGAGCATCAGGGGCTACTGTCTATGTGGTAATATTTTTCCTATATTTTAAAAACTAACCTCAAAGCCTGTTAGAAGGCTGGCACAGGCTTCAGTCAGTCCGCTTTTAGCGGACCGAACCTTCTTGATCACCGCACTCATAATAGTGCGGTGCTCTTCATCAATGGAAGCGCTGCGAAGCGCTCTCAGCAGATTGTCCAATGCCTCTGGATGGGCAGAGGTCACTGGCACAGGCGTCTTGCCCCTCTTGGAAGGAGGCCACCTGCCCGAGTCCGGAACCACTGGAGGTTCTAGCGTGGTGTTCGGCTGAGGGCCGAACTCGGAGCCCTCGGGGGCTTTGCTCCCCCTGCTCCCGGAGTCCGAAAGGTCGCTTTGAGGCACCTCCGGGACTGTCTCCCCTCGACCCAATGCCTCTTGAGACAACACCTTGGCGTTGTTTGTAGGGCAAGGGGAGGTGGCGGTCGGAAGTGGATCGCTATCCATATCCGACGAGCCCAGGGAGCCGTCCGACGAGGATATGTCGATACGGGTTCGGGGCAGTCTGCACAATCATAATTCGGCGTTAGGAGAAGCAGTGTGACAAAGGAATTCTATGAGTTACTCTGGTATCCGAATACTTACAACTTCCCCAGGGGCTTGGCCCTGGGCAGCCACTCGTCTTCGCCTTCAACAGCGGTGGTGGAACTATCCGGAAGGAGAGTCCTTCCCTTCGTGGACCCTTCGCCCCCCCAGTTGGGGCGGCCTTCCTTTTCTTGTCTCCCCCGACTGGAGGGGGAGCGTCTTCATCTTCCTCCTCGTCTTCGTGGGAGGAGTGCGCCGAGGAGTCCTCAGATGATGAGTTCGATATCACCTGGCGCCGGGAACTCTTTCGGGTTCCCTTGGCCTTCTTGATCTTCTCCGGCACCTTGTAAGGAGCCGGAGTCAGCATCTCCGTCAGGAGAGCGTCCGCAGTGTCTTCGGGCAGAGGGGCCGGACAGTTAATCTGCCCCGATGTCTGCACCTAGTCCTGTCAAAGGCATGGAGATCAGACCCTGCACATGATTAAGCTAGGGGAAATAAATATCCTACTGGATGTATGGAACTCACCGAACGCGCTAGGCTCTTTGAGCTTAGCCCGCGGTCCTCGGTGAGAGAGGGAGGGACCTCGACGCCCTTGAACAACACCTTCCAGACGTCCTTGTGCATCGTATCGAAGAGCTCGCTCAGAGTCTGGTGCTGGGCCGGGTCGAACTCCCACAAGTTAAAATCCCGTTGTTGACACGGGAGGATCCAGCGGATGAGCATGACCTGGACTATGTTGACAAGCTTGAGCTTCTTGCTTGCCATACTCTGGATACATTTCTGGAGTCCATCCAGCTCCACCGATGAACCCCACGACAAGCCCTTCTCTTTCCAGGAAGTGAGCCATGTAGGGAATCCGGATCGAAACTCGGGGGCCGCCGCCCATTTGGCGTCGCGCGACTCGGTGATGTAGAACCCCGCCGATTGACACCCCTTTATGGTCTCCACGAAGGAGCCTTCAAGCCATATGACATTGGGCATCTTGCCCACCATGGCTCCGCCGCATTCTGCTTGTTGGCCCCCTACCACCTTCGGCTTGATATTGAAGGTCTTCAGCCACAAGCCGAAGTGGGGCCGGATGCGGAGGAAAGCCTCACACACGATGATGAACGCCGAAATGTTGAGGATGAAGTTCGGGGCCAGATCATGGAAGTCCAGCCCGTAGTAGAACATGAGACCACAGACGAATGGATGGAGGGGAAACCCCAGTCCGCGAAGGAAGTGGTGAAGGAAAACTACCCTCTCATGAGGTTCAGGGGTAGGAATGATCTGCCCCGCAGCGGGCAGCCGAAGCGCGATATTTGCGGCTAAGTATCCGGCTCCGTGTAGCTTCTTGATGTGTCCCTCCGTAATGGAGGAAGCCATCCATTTGCCTCCTGCTCCGGACATGATAGGAGAAGGTTGAGGGGAAGGATGTGGCCTTGGGTGTTGGAGCTCGAGTGCGCAAGAATGGATGAGCAAGGAGGAAGAAGGCGTGGGTAGAAAAAGGTTAAACCTTGTCCCTTTATAAGGGGGGCGGAAACTATGCACCCCCACTAGCCTGGTAAAACTCGCTTATCCCCCAAGCACCATAATCGATGGCGCGGTTGGGTTACCCACGCCCATATTGATCAGAATCCCGTAATAAGGGGGACACGATCTCTGCTTTGACAAGACGTGTCAAAAAACTGCCTCGTGTTATGTGCGGGGCTAGTTAAAGGAAACGATTCGAATAATCACCGGGCCATGGCTTAATGTCATGTTGCCAAAACAAGTCAGCAGATTAGATTTGTGGAAATATTATTCTCTCTACGGTGGTATGTGGAACTTATTTTGCAGGGTCGGACACTATCCTTGTATTCAAATTCTTTCGTGGTGTATTCGGAGGAGGAACCCGCCTTGTAATGCCGAAGACAATACTGCCCGCCGGACTCATCGTCATTGAAGCCTGGTTCAGGGGCTACTGAGGGAGTCCTGGATTAGGGGGTCTCCGGACAGCCGGACTATATCCTTTGATCGGACTGTTGGACTATGAAGATACAAGATTGAAGACTTCGTCTCGTGTCCGGATGAGACTCTACTTGGCGTGGAAGGCAAGCTAGGTAGTATGTATATGTATATCTCCTCCTTTGTAACCGACCTTGTGTAACCCTAACCCTCTCCGGTGTCTATATAAACTGGAGGGTTTTAGTCAGTAGGACAACATACAATCATACCATAGGCTAGCTTCTAGGGTTTAGCCTCTCTGATCTCGTGGTAGATCTACTCTTGTACTACCCATATCATCAATATTAATCAAGCAGGATGTAGGGTTTTACCTCCATCAAGAGGGCCCGAACCTGGGTAAAACATCGTGTCCCCTGCCTCCTGTTACCATCTGCCTTAGACGCACAGTTCGGGACCCCCTACCCGAGATCCACCGGTTTTGACACCGACAGTTGCCCACCCAATGTGAACCACATATGAGACCCCAGATGAACCAGATAGTAGACATATACTATTCGTTGCTACCTCGATATGAGATCCATGAGCATTTTAAAACTCAAGTTTGAACGATAAAGTAGCAGGTAATAATAACCGATGTATAACATAAGCAAACATAAAAGACTGCGACCTCTCTTCTAGAACTGTGTAGTCCTCAGGTTCATATGCTCAATCGATGATGGCAATGCAGTTGGTGTGGCTGCCGACAACGAGGAAGATGATCTGAGGCGGCGAAAGAAAGTCTGCAAGGGGAATCTCTGCTGCAGTGAACGCTTCTGTCGATGGTGCACCTCAGGTGGGGTGGATGATGACACGGCAGGAGCAGGACATAACACACAGAGTTTTCTTTGACGCCTATATGAAAATGAAGTAAATCTGTAAGGGCTCCTTAGAATTGGAGGATTCTATAAATGCAGGGACAGGAAAAACACAAGAATAGGATAGGAATGCACATGCAAAACAGAGCATTTGGAAACATAGGATTTCTGTCAACCTAGGTGTTTGGTTCACATGAATTGGAAGAACACAAGAATGGAGAAACATGGTCAAATTAAAGTCAAACCACGTGAAAATGAAAAAATAAGAATCTTATTATGCCAGTAATGCAATTAGTCCTGTTCTTCATGCATATTAATTTGAAAAGGACGTCCAAGTGGATATTAAAATTCCTACATTCTTTCTTTGAAAGAGATACCAAAGGAAAAAATCCTCCAGTTTTGATTTGCTCCACTCCTTCTAGCCAAATGCATGAATAGTAGTACCATAGTAGTTCCATAGCAAAGGATCCCTGAGGGATCGACATGAATACAGAGTAACAAAGTGACGCGACGAGTGTACAACCTCTTTGGCATAGCCTTGTCGACCTCAGCATCATTGGGTTGGACGTGGAGGATGGTGATGCTGGTGTGACTATCGGAGACGTGGAGACTGATGGAAATGGCGCCGAGGGTACTGCTCCGCAGTGATGGACGGTTCCATCGTTCGATCAACTCCGATGAGGGCTACGGCGGTGAGGCTGAAGCAGGACAAGACAGACAACATTAATCTGAAGTGGGACTCTAATATCATCTGCAATAGATGATGTAAAATACATCACCAAAAAGTGCTAGATGTAAAACGCTTCAGCCGTGCCACGGCCGCTCCGACAGATGCTGTAAATTCTGTTCACTCTAAACTTAACTGAAGAAACTGAACTTTACAGTCAAAACTGAATTTTACTGTCGAAACTGATTGAACTAGTAGCAAAGCATTGCAATATATGTGTGACGCCCCAAGACCGGAGCTTCAGATGCCTTCCAGGGTTTCCGGGTTTCGTCGTGTGTTTTGTTTGGTTCATTGCTTTCAATGCGGTTATGCCTCTAAGTCATGCTTCGACACGTGGGAGATATAGCCGCATCGAGGGCGTTACACATATATTGCAATGCTTTTCCGGCATTTGAGTGGGCCCTAACCCACAGGTCTTTTTCCAGGATCTTACCCGACTCATCTAATTCTTTTCCGGAGTTACTCCCAAATTTCTTTTTGAAGTTTGACGTAAGAATGATTTATCATCAGTCAAATGTCTTTCCCCAAGATCTTCCAAATTCTTTTTCATCGATATTCTTTTCTAAGAAGCTCAAGCTTTCTTCATATTGTAATCCGGAGTGCAATTCTTTCTTCCGTATCATTGGAGATGGTATTTTGTCATTCTTGATAATCCGAGTTCATGTTTCATGATTCAAAAGTTGTCAGGAATGAGATATTTAAACCCATCAATCTCTTCATTGGAATTATCTTGGGTTATATTTCACCTAAAGCTTTCCCTAAGGATTCTTGCTATTTATGGAGCTTATATTTGACCCAAGTTCCTCTTTTATCCTCTCGGTGAAATAGTTTCTTGTCTCCTTGTTTATATCAATCCAATCTATTGTTTCTGTTAGTGGCAGAATTTCACCTCATAATTTTGGGATGTCTTCCATAAGCCCACATCAACCTAATTCTTTCGTTGTTGGTGTTCCAACAACTCCGTTCGACTTTTCTCCTGAGGATGCCTTTTCAAGCTCTTTTGTGGCAGAAGTTGGCATTTTCTTCTCCATTCTTTTATTTCAATTATCTATATTTCTATTCTTTTCTTCCGGAGGCATTGTGATGTTGCTCTCTTCAACCCATCATCTCGTTTTGTCAAAGATCATGTTCTTTTCATGCCTATCCATTTAACCGGAGTATTGTGACCTTTTGCTCAAATTCTTTTCGCCTTATCAAGTCTTGCATTCCTTCTCAACCGGAGTGCTGCCCAAAGTTGTTCGTCCTTGTTCCTCTTTGCTAGCAGAGTGCTTTCAAATTCATTTATCTCCGTTGTATTCTTTTCTCGAAATGGCTTAACCTTTGCAAGGTTCTTTGGTCTCACTCGTTTGTCAAAGAAGCAACTTAGTTTTACCTCTTCTCTTTCTCTTCCGTTTTTCCTCCGATGCCATCCTAGATCTCGGGACGAGATCCTCTCATAGTGGTGGAGTGTTGTGACGCCCCAAGACCGGAGCTTCAGATGCCTTCCAGGGTTTCCGGGTTTCGTCGTGTGTTTTGTTTGGTTCATTGCTTTCAATGCGGTTATGCCTCTAAGTCGTGCTTCGACACGTGGGAGATATAGCCGCATCGAGGGTGTTACAATATGTTTAGGGCGTTCGAGCACTAGTAGCAGAGAAGTAGTGATCTAAATCAGCAGACTCTCTAGCAGGGAACGCACTAGCATAGAGCAAGTCGTGCAGCAGCATCGCGAGTGAGTGCTAAAGCAGAAACTCCTGTAGCTGCCGGAGGTCGTGCAACAATAGCAGCAGTGCGAACGAGAGAAAGAGCAGAGCAGCAACACGAACGAGAGCAAGAGCGGAGCAGCAGCGTGACCGACAGCAATAGCAGAGAAGAGCAGCAGCATGAATGAAAGCAAGAGCAGTGCAGCAGCGCGACCGACAGCAAGATAAGAGCCGCACTGTGAGCGAGAGCCGGAGCCGAAGCAGCAGCAACACGAGCGAGAGCCGGAGCAGCTGCAGCTAGTGCCGGTGTGGAAGTCGCCATCGAGGAAGCAACTACATGGGGGAGAGACGCCGTGGATGAAGTGGCCGGCGATGGCGTCGTCGATGGAGACCCGCCATGGCTGCTCGGTATCGAGCACCGGCAGCCCCGTGAGATCGAATAAAAGATAAAATACAGCGGTGAGTGCAGAACCTCCTTGGTGGCGTCGAGTGGGCCTCGGCTTCGTTGGAGGAGTTGGTGAGGGTGGGGCAGTTCAAGACGATGTTGTGGGGATGGAGGTGGCGCGATAGATGAGGCGAACATTGGGGTAGCTCCTTGGAGGTGGAGGACGGGGCGGCTGATCTAGCGGGACAATGAGATCGACGACGGATCCTCATCCGGTGCGGTCGGTGAGGGACGACGAGATGTTGTGGTGGACGACATCATCGGGGAAGAGTCTCCGGCTGGGCGGCGGTCGGGAGGCCGACGGAGGAGTGTGGGGTTTCACGGGTTTTGGCGGCCTCGGTGTGCGAATGGGGGGACAAAGGGGAAGGTAGGCGGGAGCCAAGGCTTTGGGACGCGCTTGTCTGAAATGTAGGGTAAGTTACCAGCATACCCCCACCGGTTTTGACACCTCGACGTCGAGCCGGCATTTCCGACTGAGGGGTAGAAGGGGGATTTCACATGTCTGGGCTGCGGGACCGATTTCGGACGAGGAGGGAGTTTTCGCATGGGTCGAAATTTCGGGATAACAAGGCACGAAGCGGGTTGAAGAGGCGGGAGTTCCAAAGCAGATGAGACAAAAGATATTCGAGCTTGAAAATTTCGGGATAACAAGGCGCCGATTCCTTGTTCGGCATAACAAACTTAACGTGTACAAAAAACAATTCATACAAGACACAAGAGAGTCATTTCCCCTTTTACTATATTGCTATATATGTCATTGAATAAAGTACAAGAAAAATGTAAAAAATGGGAGAACAAGATTACCCTGTACAGTACCAAATCGATTCACACTTCCCTCAACAAAAAAAAAACAAATCAATTCCCACCAAAAGAAAGAGTCATGTCCCTTTTTATATGATTACAAATGCCAGGATCTCGAATTTCAATTTTTGAATCCATGTTATGTTGAATTCGAATATATCATAGGTGACCTTGCGGTTTATAATAGTTCTAGTCCTACATTTTGATCTTCCATCATATACGAACATTTTACTCCACCCTATGAACATATATATTGGTGTCTACCATATGGACTAAATTTGAATCAATTTTCCTTATTTGAATATGATTGTTGTCAAGTTATACAATAATTGAAATATTATCTCGATAACAAAAAACATGCATATAGCAGTAATCATATTTCACTATGAACTACATGTACCATACAATCTCCAATTCAAATATTTGTATCCATGTTATGTTGAATTCAAATTAGAGTACATTGGTCTAGGTAGCGAGATGTTCGGGATAATCTAAACCCCGTTTCCATATGTATATTTTTTGGCTGAATTGGGACAAGTTTTGGTATAAGCTTCTTGCAAAACCGGAGATTCTCTCAACAAGCCTCGTGGTTTCAAGAGGGAATGTGCCACCTTTGTGTGCGAAACGTGATACGCTGCCTCCCCCTGATTTTCTTTACAGAGGCAACAGAGAACTATATGAGTGCCCTGTTAAAATTTGGAATTATTCTGGGTTTGTTTGGCCTTTTTATACATTAATTGAGTCCGTGGACATTTAATGTGCATAATCCAAATTTGAACTGCAAGCACATGCTCTGGTGCACCAAAGTTGGTTAAAAAATCACATGTGTGTCCTTGGGTGAATTTCTAGTCCCATGCAAGAAATGGCAATCAAATTCAAACATCTTGGCGTCGTGACTCGGCTGAGAACATTGAGAAACTTGGTTTTAAAATTCATGTAAATCCAAAACTCGCTTGGAAATCATGAAACTTGGCATGGTGTCATGTCATGGCACTAACATGATGTGGTAAAAAATTGGGCCGATTTGGAACAAGTTTTGGTATAAGCTTCTTGCAAACCGGAGATTCTCTCGAGAAGGCTCGTGGTTTTGAGAGGGAACGTGTCACCTTTGAGTGTGAAACGATATACGCTGGCCCCCCTTGAGTTTATTTACAGAGGCAACATAGAACTACATGAGTGCCCTGTTAAATTTTGGAATTATTCCTGGTTCATTGGCCCTTTTTATACATTAATTGAGTTTCTGGTCATTTAATGTGCATAATTCAAACTTGAACTACAAGCACATGCTCCCATGCACCAAAGTTGGTTGAAAAATCACATGCGTTTCCTCGGGTGAATTTCTAGGTCCCATGCAAGAAATGGGAATGAAATTCAAACATCTGGGCATCGTGGCTCGGCTGAGAACATTGAGAAACATGGTTTTAAAATTCTTGTAAATCCAAAACACGCCTGAAAATAATGAAACTTGGCATGGTGTGATGTCATGGTACTACCATGCCGTGGTAAAAAATTGGCCGAATAGGAACAAGTTTTGGTATAAGCTTCTTGGAAACCGAAGCTTCTCTCAAGAAGGCTCGTGGTTCTGAGAGGGAGCGTGTCACATTTGAGTGTGGAATGATATACGCTACCCCCTGAGTGTCTTTACAGAGGCAACAAGAACTACATGAGTGCCCTGCTAAATTTTGGAATTATTCCGGGTTCGTTTGGCCTTTTATACATTAATTGAGTTTCTGCTCATTTAATGTGCACAATTCAAATTTGAACTACAAGCACATGCTCCCGTGCACCAAAGTTGGTTGCAAATCACATGTGTGTCCTCGGGTGAATTTCTAGGTCCCATGCAAGAAATGGGAATGAAATTTAAACATCTGGGCATCGTGGCTCAGCCGAGAACATTGAGAAACTTGGTTTTAAAATTCTTGTAAATCCAAAACACACCTGAATATCATGAAACTCGACATGGTGTCATGTCATGGTACTACCATGCTAGGGTAAAAAATTGGCTGAATAGGAACAAGTTTTGGTATAAGCTTCTTGCAAACCGGAGCTTCTCTCAAGAAGGCTCGTGCTTCTAAGAGGGACGTGTCACCTTGGTGTGCATAATTGAAATTTGAAATACAAGCACATGCTCCAGTGCACCAAAGTTGGTTGAAAAATCACATGTGTGTCCTCGGGTAAATTTGTAGGTCCCATGCAAGAAATGGGAATGAAATTCAAACATCTGGGCGTCGTGGCTCGGCTGGAAACATTGAGAAACTTGGTTTTTTAATTCCTGTAAATCCAAAACACGCATGAAAATCATGAAACTTGGCTTGGTTTCATGACATGGCACCAACATGCTGTGGTAATTTTGTTGTCTGATTTGCGAAGGCGCACACATTAACAATCAACAAAGTCATTTTGGAACAAGTGCTGTCACGTTACAATCAGAAACACAAGTATTATTGAAACCATGGGTGTTCTATTTACCATTTACATGTAGCCGCACATCCCCTTTTTTATTAGCTAGGAGGCGCCATGCAGGGTAGCTATTTGAGTACGGGATGCGTGCGATCAGACCCCTGCGCGTGCTTATCGGGAGGAGAGCCCTTTGACCTCCATCTACCATCCACCTCTCTCCCAAGGTCTCCATTAATGGCGCCCGAGCCTCTGTTTAATGGCGTGGCCATGTCTCCCTCGACTGAGATTTAAGAGAGAAAAAAGAAAATCTGAAAAGTAATTTTTGCACGGATCTTGATGTAAGATCCGATGGACCTATATAGCATCTACTGCGACTTATAGCAAGACCGATGAATATATAAGGACGACGACAATGGATAATAATTGTCTTACATAATTAGGAAGATAATTAAAAAAGCCACATGCGGCTACGCCCGAAATACACAAGGGCAAATGAAGAAGGAAGACAACAATCTGGCTTGCTGATTTCTACTTTCTTGATGCGTTGCTGCAAGCCGCGAGATCTAGTCTCCGCGGCGAGCAGTGATGTGCTTTGTCGTGTCCTCAAGGCGCTGCTTGAGAGCATCCATGGATTCCTCCACTAGGCTTTGGTGCTTGATGCGGAGCATGTCATTCTCATCTAGAAGTTTCTTGATGATGACACCGGTCCTCTTTAACAAGGCACTGGTCACCTCCTGCTGCTTTGCACTTCGGACGATCTTCGCCCTCAGTAGGTCGCACTCGGCGCGGAGCCTCTTATTGACCTCCCTTAGTTGCCGGATGACGCCGGTAGCCTGTTCAAATGAGGCTTTCATGTCGTCCTGCAATCTCGCCCAGCTAAAGATCTGATCCATCTGTCTATGGATGATCGCATGCATGCGCCTGTAAGAGTCGTCACTAGCCTGCGAGACATTTTCCTAGGCCGCCGCGGTGCGGTGGGACATCTCTGCAGCATTCACGGCGTGGTGGGACATCTCTACTGCTTCTGCAGCGCGACCAGAGCAGTCTGCTGCATCGACGGTGCGGCGGGACCTCTGGGCTGCTTCGTTGGCGCGGCAGGACCTTTATGCTGTTACTTCCGCGCGGCAGGACATGTCGGCTGTTTTCGAGGCGAGGCGGGACAACTCTCGTGCTTCCACTTCCATGCTCGCCTTTCCCTGGTGGTAATCTCTCGACCCAGAACTCTCGCTGGCCATGGCAGACGCAAGGGAAGGATGCTGAATGAATTGTTTGTTTTTGTGGATGAGGAGTTGAGGAGGAATGTGCAGTCATCTTGGCATAGTAGTGTTTATAACCGAGTACTAATACACTCGTAAGTGGGAAACCATTTACTCCCTCCATCTAGGTGTGTAAGTCATCTTACGAAAACCAAATGATCCCGAAACACTTAGGCGCGGTGCATTAACTTCTACCTCGTTTCTTGTTTCTTGACATATCAACCAATAAGAGATGTGGGTGTGCATGCTTTTAATGACTTACCAAACACGACATGTAGTGGCTAGTTCATTGCATGCAATGCTATTAATTAGCAAATAAACATTAAGTTCTCTCGTTTTCCCCTCCTCCTTGGTCAAGGTCCACAACCTAAGATGACAACAGAGGGAGTAGGTTGTGATCGGTGTGAACAGGTTTACAATTAAATATAGCATGGTAGGAGTAGTAATTTGGAATGTGACAAGACGCGCTCAAAATTTATTGACGGTTCTAGTTTCGAAGTGCGACACTATTCCCGGATGGCGTAACGTGGGCATGTGTTCTCAGCCGTAGTGTAGCATATGCCATGGTACTAGTTCTTTTTCTACTACTGTGTACGTGTAATAACTGGCACCATCGGATACATATCTTATGCTTATTGGGGCGTTCGACAGGAATAGCCTCGTGGCGAGCTATAGACTAGTCTTTTTTTTTTTCAAACGCATTACACCTATCTCTCGGGACTTCTCGCATGCACCATCTCTAGCTCCCTAGGTCGATGCCACCCACATACACTTGTACTCCTAGTTTAGTACGTTATACAGGAAGAGAAGAGGTGCACGCACACACTCCTCCTCTCTCACACACGCATCTGTAGCTACGAATTGTAGTGTTCTCAACAACCCGATTGGCTCTATCATAGGTTTCACGTTGCTCCTTGGCCTTGAGATCGAGAAGTTTAAAACGCGGAGGCTAAGATGGAGGCGCGAGGTTTTGGTTAATGTGCAGGCCGCACACGACACCAATACGACACGAGCTTCATCTGCCTGGTGCGCATGCAGTCTGGTGAGTTGTCCAAGTATAGACACAACCAGGCCCTCCTTGGTATCCGTGCCTCGACTTAGGCTGGTCATAGTGGAGAGTAACATAGACTAGTTACAAGTCTATGTTACTACCTTCATAGTGGGTAGTGTCATATATGTGATAACATAGTACTAGATGTCTTCATTTATTACTTTGTAGACTCATTTTGCATTGGAAAGTGCTATGTGATGGTAACATATTATGTTACTCTATTTGCCTCTCTCCTCACTAATTACTTGCCACCTCATCATTTTTGCTTATGCGGCATCTATGTTACTACCTATGTTACTCCCACTATGACCAGCCTTATGTGCAGAAAAATTAGGATCGGAGGGAGTACTACGTAGTAGTACTACTTTGATGTGTCGCGTCAACTCGCACAAGTATGAAACACTTCCTAAACAAACAAGCATATAAGCTGTTATACTTACTTCTTACCCAAAGGATCTTTATATCCAATAGACGCAAAATATCCATTCGACTTTCAAAAATTACTTTAACTGTTGATCTGATGTCGAAGTAATTGCTGCATCGCCACCAAAGCCCACCATCTCTTAAGCTAAAGTAGACCGAGCTAACCCCTATATTAGCATATTACTAAGATAAACAGAAGTCACTGTAGAATCATTTCGGAAGTGAGCTTGTCAATCTGAATGTGGAGGGACACCAGCTTAGCCCCGTCCAGCAGCTTAGGCGGAACTGTGAAGAAGGTCAGCTCCTGCATGGCGACGTCGCCGGGATCCTTGCTGCTTTTCACCTCCATTTCCACCTTGACGGCGTTGGTCCTGCCTTTGGGCTCCCCCGGCTGGCCGTTCGCCCACAGCTCGGCCACGTAGTGCAGTAGTGGGGACGACCCCGCTCTGATGCAGACGACCGACACGGCGATAGGTGCGCCCATGTCGAGCACGCCGCCGACCAAGAAAAATGCATAGCCGTCCTCCTCCGCGAACAGCAAGAGCCGTGGCTCCGACAGTGGCACTTGCAGCTGAAGCACCTCGCCGTACTAGATCCTGTGCATGGGCATGGGATGCACGAAGCTAATGTGGTGGGAGAGCGCCGGCAGCGGGCCTTCGTAGCCGCAGACGGGCATGGGGCATTTGTGGGGCGCGAGCGGACACACGCTCTGATGATCGGTGAGCTTGTGGTAAGTAACGTAGAGCTCACAGCCCTCGTGCGAGCACTCCACCCTCACCGAGAAGAGGACGACATCCACCGCCGTGTTTCGCATGTCGAAGCCATCGCCGCGCTCGCACTTCTAGCACTACCGCTGGTTCCCGGGGCGCTTGACACGACAGTCCGCGCAGGCCAGGTGCCCTCCCTTTTACTACACAAATCAATCGAACAACTCATCAATAAGAAACCTGCACCTTGCTCGATTAGCCAGACGGACAAGATGTATTCGAACCTCATACACTAGAGGCTTCAAGGGACGGAGGCACAAGGGGCAGTGGAGCAAGGTGAGGTCCATCGAGACCATAGAGAGCTCCATCGTCGGGTCCTATTCTGTCTGCATGATCTCGCCCTCCTCGTGCACAACCATCTCTCGCTTTATTAGGGCTTGGGCATTACAAAGCTTTACCGTGACATATTCAAACTACTTCAAGGTGCATTAAATCAACACATGCAAGTATCAAAAGGAGAGTCACGGCATGCATGCATGCGTTGTAATTAATGCATCGGTAAATGCAAATTATTGAAATATATCGAGTGTAGTGCTTTGATGTGTCGCGTCAACTCGTACAAGACCAAGAAGTTTGATTACTAAAATGCCTTCTCCCTCATGGACTAAGCTCCGGTGCCTTAACCGCACCTGCCTTTGGCTGCATGACAGGTGGGCCACCCACCTGTTGGGCCCACCTGTCATACACGCAAAGGCAGGAGCAGTAAGTCAATGAAGCTGCATCCCTCCCTCGCCCATCAGCGTGGTGGCTGGTAGGACTAGGATAAGCTTTCGTTCGCTACACACTCTACCTCCCGCATGCAGTGGACATGCAGCAGTTCAATCGGTGTCAGATGGCCAGAAGCATACTGTAGTAGTCCTCCACCGCAGTAGTACTCCATCATTGTTTGACTTCCCGAAGAGGCGAAGAGCCAAGCGCAACCCAGACGCTCGTGTTGCAGTTTCATGTGTAGAATAGTCTAGGATAGCGTGTATCGTGCGTGTAAGCTTAAAATCGTTGGGGTCGGCTCCATGCTTTTTTTGATTAAAATAATCTTCTGGCCCTACCTGTCATCCCGGTGATTGTAGTTTGCGCGCTCATCTGGTCAAGATAGGAATATATATTTTAATTTGTGGTGGGGTAAATATTAGAGGTTGCAGCAAATGGAGTATTGTACACTACGGGTCTTTCAGCCAAGTTTAGAGGCAACCATGTGGGGGCAGTGCTATGATGTGTCGCATCAACTCGTACAATGAGGAGAAGCTTGATTTTACTACTACACGCCTTCTCCCTCGCCCATGCGTGCGGTGGCTCGCAGACGAGGACATGCTTTTGCTTATAGTACTACAATATGCTATCCCTCCCGCTCGTGGTGGACAGACATGCAGCAGTGAATTCAATACTGTAGAAGCAGCAGTAATAACATCATTGTTCGTCTTCTCGAAGAGGCGAAGAGCCAAGCGCAACCCGAATGTGGCAGTTGCGAACCATGGAGCACGCATATAGCCAGGCTCTTTCATGAGACAAAATTGCTATGTGAGCCCACTATTATAGTACGTGCTAGTATAGCCCTGTAAACCAGAAAGGAGTATTTGCCTTTCTAGAGATTTCAACAAGTGACTAGACTACACCGAGAAAGAGTACATATGGAGCAAAATGAGTGAATCTACATCGTAAATAAATACGTAGTTCTCTCATTTTCCTCTCCACCTTGGCCGCGGTGCACAATATTGAGTATACTAGTACCACCATCTTGAAATTTACGGAGTCACCATAGGCACCTCGTCGTCGACAGGAACATCTCCTGACACGCGATAGATGCGAGCAGCAGTCGCCTCCGTAGGTACTTGAATGCCATTGCCAAGGAGGGAGAGGGTAGCGGTCCCCGAGATGTTGAACGGTAAATGATGCATCCTCAATTACATGCAGAGGGAATTAATTGGAGAAGCAGAATAGAGCCAGCACGATGTGAATGCAATAGAGTTTGGATTCTCATATAAAGGCGCCCCACCACTCCAGCCCATCTACTCCTAGTCTCTGCGCAACACTGCTCACTCCAATCCAAGACCAAGTGACCAAAAGCCACAAGTACCTATGGAGGCGATGGACGCAAGCGGCAGTCGACGGTGCCAAATCATCCAAGGCGCCGGCCTGCAGCTCCGCACTGCACAGCATTTCCAGACGGTGCTGGCGACCGCCGGTGTCGTAGCCCTCGCCGACGCTGGCTTCGCCTCTCGCATCAACGACATGATGGTCAACTCTATCCGCAAGTTCACCGCCGTGAAGAAGCGCACGGACGACCTTGCCGTACTGCTCCATCCCGCGCGCCCAGGCTCCTCATTGCCTGCCACCCTCATCGGCCTCCATGGTGACGAACTCTTTCAAGCCCTGGTGTCCCTGCAGGTGCTGGAGGTCGCGATGAAGAATGTGCACCTCGAGGCCGTGCTCGCCACGCAGCGCCTCGCCATGCAAGAAATCGTCAACCTGTGCATCTACATCTACGAGGAAATCGTCTACATAGGCCACTACAAGGCCAGCGAGGATAGAAAGATGTTGTCCTTCTTCCAACGCCCAGAATCTTTAGATGCCATTGTTCAGAAGTACGTCAACCTGGCCACGAAAGCCGTTGCTACTTAGCCGCCGTTCGGTGGGCTGGCGCCCTGAGTCGAGGAGGTGGACGTCGTCGATGGATGCATCTCTTCTTCTTGCCTCCTATAACCAACACTGCATTGCCTCGTGGCCTTAATGTTTTATTAGTATAGTACTCCCTCTGTTCCCAAATATAAGTCTTTGTAGAGATTCCAGCAAGTGACTACATACGGAGCAAAATGAGTGAATCTACACTGTAAAATATGTCTACATACGTCCGTATGTTGTATTCCATTTGAAATATCTAAAAGGCTTATATTTTGGAACGGAGGGTGTATATGGCATTTTTATTCCAGTCGTAACGTTTTCATTGTGAAGTGGGGCTACAGTTGAGCAAACCGTCCATCGCCAAATCCCCACCCCGCCCACCAGGCGTTGGCTGAGTTTAGAATTAGAAGGGAGAAATGAGGGAGAAGAGCTAGCTGTAACACAGACGCTGTTGTCAGATGGGACACGTGTTGATAGAATAGGAGTACCGAGCACTCGTACCTCTTTTTTTGAGGGAAAAAGTAGTCGTATGTCTAGTACTACCACTAGTTGGGTGCGTGCAACCTATACTTGTCATCACTTTGGGTCTCCTTTTTGAACCGCAGCTATGCTTCATGATACGTCTCCGTCATATCTACTTTTCCAAACACTTTTGCCCTTGTTTTGGACTCTAACTTGTATGATTTGAATGGAACTAACCCGGACTGACGCTGTTTTCAGCAGAATTGCCATGGTGTTGTTTTATGTGCAGAAAACAAATATTCTTGGAATGACCTGAAACTCCACGGAACATCTTAGAAGAAATAATAAAAAATCCTCAGCAAAGATGAAGACCAGGGGGCCCACACCCTTCTCAAGAGGGTGGGGGCGCGCCCCCCTAGGGCGCACCCCCCTACCTCGTAGGCCCCCTGGATGCCCTCCGACGCCAACTCCAACTCTATATATTTGCTTTCGGAGAGAAAAAATCAGAGAGAAGAAATCATCGTGTTTTACGATACAGAGCCGCCGCCAAGCCCTAAAACCTCTCGGGAGGGCTGATCTGGAGTCCGTTCGGGGCTCCGGAGAGGGGGATTCGTCGCTGTCGTCATCATCAACCATCCTCCATCACCAATTTCATGATGCTCACCGCCGTGCGTGAGTAATTCCATCGTAGGCTTGCTGGACGGTGATGGGTTGGATGAGATTTATCATGTAATCGAGTTAGTTTTGTTAGGGTTTGATCCCTAGTATCCATTATGTTCTAAGATTGATGTTGCTATGACTTTGCTATGCTTAATGCTTGTTACTAGGGCCCGAGTGCCATGATTTCAGATCTGAACTTATTATGTTTTCATGAATATATGTGAGTTCTTGATCTTATCTTGCAAGTCTATAGTCACCTACCATGTGTTATGATCCGGCAACCCCGAAGTGACAATAATCGGGACCACTCCCGGTGATGACCATAGTTTGAGGAGTTCATGTATTCACTATGTGCTAATGCTTTGTTCCGGTTCTCTATTAAAAGGAGGCCTTAATATCCCTTAGTTTCCAATAGGACCCTGCTGCCACGGGAGGGTAGCACAAAAGATGTCATGCAAGTTCTTTTCCATAAGCACGTATGACTATATACGGAATACATGCCTACATTACATTGATGAATTGGAGCTAGTTCTGTGTCACCCTATGTTATGACTGTTACATGATGAACCGCATCCGGCACAATTATCCATCACTGATCCGGTGCTTATGAGTTTTCCATATACTGGTTCTCGCTTATTTACTTTCCCACTGCTACTGTTACGAATCGCTAGTAAATACCAAAAACATTACTTTTGCTGTCTTTACTTTTGTTGCCGCTACCACCACTATCATATTACTTTGCTACTAAACACTTTGCTGCAGATACTAAGTTTCCAGGTGTGGTTGAATTGACAACTCAGCTGCTAATACTTGAGAATATTCTTTGGCTCCCCTTGTGTCGAATCAATAAATTTGGGTTGAATACTCTACCCTCGAAAGCTGTTGCGATCCCCTATACTTGTGGGTTATCAAGACTAATTCTGGCGCCGTTGCCGGGGAGCATAGCTCTATTCTTTGAGTCAATTGGGATTTATATTTGCTTATCATTATGAAGAACTTGAGAGATCCAAAAACCAAGATCTATCCCTCAACTACGAGGGAAGGTAAGGAACTGCCATCTAGCTCTGCACTTGATTCACCTTCTGTTATCAGTAAGTTAGCGACACCTACACCTGCTTCTGCTATTCGTTCTGATATGTCGCATGTTATTGATGATGCCACTTCTGCTATGCATGATATTTATGATGAAACTACTTCTATGCCTGATACTACTGTGCCCCTTGGTGAATTTCTTGATGAACAAATTGCTAGGGCTAGAGAAAAAGAAATTATTGAATCTGAATACGATGATGATAGTGATGATGAAAATATGCCTGTTATTCCTGAGGGCTATCTTTTTGATATGGAATCTTCTGCCGCTATTTTAGCTTGCAAGGATAGATATGAGCTTAAGAGGTTATTAATTAAATGGAACAAAGAATCACTTAGAGATAAAATGAAACCCGACCCTGCTTTTGCTACTTCACCTATATGTGTTCCTGATAAGGATTATGAATTCTTTGTTGATCCTGATATAATTACTTTGGTTGAGTCTGATTCGTTTTATGGCTATGAATCTGAAACTGTTGTGGCACATCTTACTAAGTTAAATGATATAGCTGCCCTGTTCACTAATGATGAGAGATCGCGTTACTTCTATATACCCAAAATATTTCCGTTCTCATTAAAGGGTGATGCTAAGATATGGTTTAATTCTCTTGATCCTGGTTGTGTGCGTAGTCCCCAGGATATGATTTATTACTTCTCTGCTAAATATTTCCCTGCTCATAAGAAACAAGCTGCTTTAAGGGAAATATACAACTTTGTGCAAATTAAAGAAGAGAGTCTCCCACAAGCTTGGGGGAGGCTTCTCAAGTTACTTAATGCTTTGACTGATCATCCTCTTAAGAAACCTGAAATACTTGATATCTTTTATAATGGACTAACCGATGCTTCCAGAGATTACCTGGATAGTTGTGCTGGTTCTCTTTTCAGGGAAAGAACACCAGATGAAGCTGAAATTCTATTGAATAATATGTTGACAAATGAAAATAATTGGGTACCTCCTGAGCCAGCTCCTACTCCAATTACTGAGCCTATTCCTAAACCAACTCCGAAGAAGAGAGGTGTTCTATTTCTCAGTCCTGAATATATGCAAGAGGCAAAGAAATCTATGAAAGAGAAAGGTATTAAACCTGAAGACATTAAGAATTTACCTCCTATTGAAGAAATACATGGTCTTAATATACCACCCGTTGAAGAAACATATGATCTCAATTCTTTATTTACTGAAGAACCTCCTGATCTCGATATCCCGGCACAGGTAGTAAAGGTAAATTCTCTTTATAGATATGATAAAACTGAAGTCCCTCCTACTAAAATTGCTAGTCAGTGCTTGGATGAGTTTGATAACTTTATGTTTAAGCAAGACGACTTCAATGCTTATTTTGGTAGACAATTAAAAGAAAATGCTTATATGGTTAGACGCTTGGGTGATTATATGGCTAATATTAAAGGTGAACTTAAACTTGTTAGCAAACATGCTTCTATGGTTACCACTCAAGTAGAACAAGTACTTAAAGCTCAAAAACAAGTGCTTGATGAAATGAATAGTAAGAAAAATGATTATGCTGTTAGAGTGGCTACTAGAACTGGTAGAATGACCTAGGAACCTTTGTATCCTAAAGGCTACCCTAAGAGAATCGAGCAAGATTCTCAAAGAAATAATAATGATGTTCCTAGTTCTTCTAAAAAGAAGAAGAAGAAAAATGATAGAACTGTGCAAACTTCTAGTGAACCTATTGCTGAACCACCTGATAATCCAAATGATATATCTATGTCTGATGCTGAAACACAATCTGGTAATGAACATGAACCTAATGAAAATATTAATGATGATGTTCATGATGATGCTCAACCTAGTAATGACAATGATGTAGAAATTGAACCTGCTGTTGATCTTGATAACCCACAATCAAAGAATCAACATTATGATAAAAGAGACTTTGTTGCTAGGAAACATGGTAAAGAAAGGGAACCTTGGGTTCAGAAACCCATGCCTTTTCCTCCAAAATCATCCAAGAAAAAGGATGATGAGGATTTTGAGCGCTTTGCTGAAATGATTAGACCTATCTTTTTGCGTATGCGATTAACTGATGTGCTCAAAACAAATCCTTATGCTAAATATATGAAGGATATCATTACTAATAAAAGAAAGATACCGGAAGCTGAGATTTCCACCATGCTTGCTAATTATACTTTTAAGGGTGGAATACCAAAGAAACTTGGAGATCCCGGAGTACCTACTATACCTTGCTCCATTAAAAGAAATTATATTAAAATTGCTTTATGTGATCTTGGAGCCGGTGTTAGTGTTATGCCTCTCTCTTTATATCGTAGACTTGACTTGAATAAGTTGACACCTACTGAAATATCTTTGCAAATGGCTGATAAATCAACTGCTATACTTGTCGGTATTTGTGAGGATGTGCCTGTTGTGGTTCCAAATGTTACTATTTTAACGGACTTTGTTATTCTTGATATTCCTGAGGATGATAGTATGTCTATTATTCTTGGAAGACCTTTTCTTAATACTGAAGGGGCTGCTATTGATTGCAACAAAGGCAATGTCACTTTTCATGTTAATGGTAATGAGCATACGGTACACTTTCCGAGGAAACAACCTCAAGTTCATAGTATCAACTCCATTGGAAAAATTCCATCGATTATAATTGGAGGTTTTGAATTTCCTCTTCCTACTGTCAAAAAGAAATATGATATACTTATTATAGGGGACGTGCATATCCCCGTTGAGGTAACTTAGTGTTATTCGAAATTTCTCTGGTTTCATGATTATCGGAATGAGTTTGTTAACAAGACTTGATCAACCTTGTTAGTGGATTCTTTTTGATGAGCATGGGATGGATGAAACTAGAAGCACAAACTTCTGTACCCCACTTTTACTTTCTGTTATTTATATTAAATAAAGTAAAAATAGTATTTTCAGTCTGTTTCCTGGCTTATCCGTGCAATATCAAAATATCCCGAAAATAAAAGTCCTTAGAATGCCATGCCAATTTAATATGATTTTTTCGGGAATATTTGAGGATTTACTATGCAAAAATTACCGTGGGAGGAGCTGCCACCTGGCCACGAGGGTGGTGGGCGCCCCCCTATAGGGCGCGCCCCCTGCCTCGTGGGCCCACAGTGGCCCTCCTCCACTTATCCCAGCACCCAGCTTCTTCCTCTGTCTCACACAACCCCGAAAAACCAACTCAAGCATGAGTTCCAGTCACTTTTGCTGTGATTTTCGATCTCCTTGCTCAAAGCACCTCTCGCAAAACTGCTTGGGGAGATTGTTCCTTGGTATGTGACTCCTCCATTGGCCCAATTAGTTTTTGTTCTAGTGCTTTATTCTTTGCAAATTTGTGCTGCATAGGTGACCATGTTCTTGAGCTTGCATGTCAAATTTATATGGTTCCAAGTAATTCTAATGCTTGATATAGGCTCTAGGCACTTGTAGGAGTAGTTGCTATCAATATTATTGAGTTTGGTTTACTTTTGTTTGAAGTTACTAAGAATTTCAGATTATTTCAGAAAAATAACAAGGAGATTTTTGAGGGGCTCATCGAGCCAAAGCTCGAAGGAAAAGGCACCGAAGCCTAAGTATAATTTGCCGCGCACCACGGAGATTCGGGCGTGTGAATGGCCTTCTGAAGATTTCTTGAGAGCAGCCGGTATCTATGAAGATTTTCATGAATTGGCTCACAATGCAGGCCTCACCGCTTTCCTCCACGACCAATGCGATCAGTATCTCTTACTCACAAATACTTTTGTGCAAAACTTTCATTTTCATTCTAGGAACTCACCACCTACGGTGGAGTTTCATTTATATGATGAGCATAAGGAGATGTCACTTTATGATTTCTGTCGGATTTGTTTAGTCCCTTTTGAGGGCAAGACAGAAGAACCACATCATGATGATGTGGCTGGGTTTATTGATACTATCACTGTAGGAGAAACTAGGAAGGTTTCCAATGCACGAATCACTAGCATACATTTTCCTGTTTTACGTTACTTTGCATTATTTGCTAGTCGTTGTTTAATTGGACACGGAAACTGTGGAAACCTTAGCATCCCTGATATAATTATTCTGCACCACGGTTTATATAGTGATAACACTTTTAGCATGGGCGGTATTATTGCTAGATGGTTAAGTATGAACCGTACTAAGGGTCCCATCTTTGGAGGCGTCTATGCCACACTCCTAGCTGCACATTTTAACATACCTATTAGGCATGCTGAGAAGGAAGAAAAGGTGCTGCCCCATGTTTATCTAGATCATAAAAGTATGGTGGCACATGATTTTATTGTTAAGAATAGGGCAGGAGAGCTTAAGTATCAATTGTTCTTTAACAAACAACATCCTGAGACTATTATCCTGCCTGCTCCTTCTTTGTTTAATTTTGTAGGACCCTACCTCGTTACGTGGGCTACCGTCCAAGCTTACAAGAATCCTGCACCAGCCCCGGAACAGGAACCACAAGATGAGCCTCCACGACAATCTGTTTATTCTTGGGATCCAGAGATGACTGTCAGCCAGTGGCAGTCAGAGTCTTCTTCTTCATCACAGTATGATCCCAACTATTCCTCCTCATCACAATACGACCCCAACAACTATTATTATGGATATCCGCCAGGCCAGCCGTGGCCATAGACCAACTTAGGCCAAAAGCCTAAGCTTGGGGGAGTACATATTTCTCACCGACATTACATTTATGTTCACACACACTCATTGCTAGATATCGGTGCTCATACTCTTTCATTGTAATATCCATGCTAGTTTATTTTCTTTTTCCTGCTTTCTTCTTGTGTGCTTGTTAAACCTTAAGAAAAACCAAAAAATTAGTAGTAGTTTATTTTTCTGCTGTAGTAGTAATAATTAAAAAGAAAACCCAAAAATATTTCCCATTCTTCTTTTGCTTGTTGGGAGCTTTCCCGTGTAAATAGTTTTATTTCTTTTCTTTTCTTTGGGGTCAGTAGGAGAAGACCATAATTAAATTGTTGAAGTGACTCTTATATGCATTATTGTTAATTTAACCAAGAGCCCATATTGCCTTGTCTTCTCCTGTTTATTGAATGCTCGCAGATTCCAGCTTAGTCCAATGCACATACACTCTTATTATTATTCACACCATTCGGTCATGCAAGTGAAAGGCAATTATGATGATATATGATGGACTGACTGAGATGCGAAAACCTGGTATGAACTCGACCTCTTTTGTTTTGTAAATATGATGAGTCCCTCGTTCTTGATTTAGCTTATTATGAATAAACATGTTTGCAATGACAATTAGATATCGTAGTTGCTTGTGCCATGCTTGATTAGCTATGAGTTATAATGATTTACCTTGTGTGCCAACATGCTATTGAGATGGTTATGATGTGGTATGATGGGGTGGTATCCTCCTTTGAATGATTTAAGTGACTTGACTTGGCACATGTTCACGCATGTAGTTGAAACAAAATCAACATAGCCTTCACGATATTTATGTTCATGGTGGATTATATCCTACTCATGCTTGCATCCAATGTTTATTAATTTTAATGCATGTACATGGCTGTTGTCGCTCTCTAGTTGGTCGCTTCCCAGTCTTTTGCTAGCCTTCACCTGTACTAAGCGTGAATACTGCTTGTGCATCCAATCCCTTAAACCCCAAAGTTATTCCAGATGAGTCCACTGTACCTTCCTATATGCAGTATCTACCTGCCATTCCAAGTAAATTTGTATGTGCCAAACTCTAAACCTTCAAATAAACATTTTGTTTTGTATGCTCGAATAGCTCATGTATCAACCAAGGTTGTCCTTATCTTCCGTGTTAGGCAGGTTATTCTCAAGAGGAGTGGACTCCGCTCCTCACTCACGAGAAAATGGCTGGTCACCGAGATGCCCAGTCCCATGCTTTATGCAAAACAAATCAAAATTAATTGCAAACAAAACTCCCCCTGGGACCTGATGTATGTTGGAGGCACTCTTTGTTTCGAGCAAGCCATGGATTGATGTTTGTTGGTGGAGGGGGAGTATAAACTTTACCATTCTGTTTGGGAACCGCCTATAGTGTGTGTAGCATGGGAGATATCGCCATCTCTTGGTTGTTATGTTGACAATGAAAGTATACCGCTCAAAATACAATTTATCTCTATTTCAAAACCGAGCTCTGGCACCTCTACAAATCCCTGCTTCCCTCTGCGAAGGGCATATCCATTTACTTTTATGTTGAGTCATCACCCTCTTATTAAAACGCACTAGCTGGAGAGCACAGCTGTCATTTGCATTCGTCACTATTAATCTATGTTGGGTGTGACTATGATTGGATCTATTTTACCATTAATTACAATGTCTAGTCAGTCCTTGATCTTTAAAGGTGCTCTACATTTATGTTTTGCGGTCTCAGAAAGGGCTAGCGAGATACCATCTTGTTATATCATATTATGATTGTTTTGAGAAAGTGTTGTCATCCGAGATTTATTATTATGACTTGCTAGTTGATTATGCTATTGATATGAGTAATTATGAGACCTGAGAATTATTGCAAATGTGGTTAGTTATGATCTATGCTGAAAACTTGAATGCTGGCTTGACATAGTTACAATAACAAGAGCAAACAGAGTTTGTAAAAGTTTTTCTTTCTTTCTTTCAGTTTGTCAACTGAATTGCTTGAGGACAAGCAAGGGTTTAAGCTTGGGGGAGTTGATACGTCTCCGTCGTATCTACTTTTCCAAACAATTTTTCCCTTGTTTTGGACTCTAACTTGTATGATTTGAATGGAACTAACCCAGACTGACGCTGTTTTCAGCAGAATTGCCATGGTGTTGTTTTATGTGCAGAAAACAAATATTCTTGGAATGACCTGAAACTCCACAGAACATCTTAGAAGAAATAATAAAAATCCTCGCCAAAAATGAAGACCAGGTGGCCCACACCCTTCTCACGAGGGTGGCCCCCCCCCTAGGGCATGCCCCCTACCTCGTGGGCCCCCTAGATGCCCTCCGACGCCAACTCCAACTCTATATATTTGCTTTCGGAGAGAAAAAAATCAAAGAGAAGAAATCATCGCGTTTTACGATACAGAGCCACCGCCAAGCCCTAAAACCTCTTGGGAGGGCTGATCCGGAGTCCATTCGGGGCTCCAGATAGGGGGATTCATCACTGTCGTCATCATCAACCATCCTCCATCACCAATTTCATGATGATCACCGCTGTGCGTGAGTAATTCCATCGTAGGCTTG
Organism: Triticum aestivum; assembly: GCF_018294505.1. Lineage (NCBI taxonomy): Eukaryota > Viridiplantae > Streptophyta > Magnoliopsida > Poales > Poaceae > Triticum > Triticum aestivum. Next base: position 297,242,050 of record NC_057803.1, on the reverse strand, counting down.
CTGGAGGGTGATGGGTTGGATGAGATTTATCATGTAATCGAGTTAGTTTTGTTAGGGTTTGATCCCTAGTATCCATTATGTTCTGAGATTGATGTTGCTATGACTTTGCTATGCTTAATACTTGTCACTAGGGCCCGAGTGCCATGATTTCAGATCTGAACCTATTATGTTTTCATGAATATATGTGAGTTCTTGATCCTATCTTGCAAGTCTACAGTCACCTACTATGTGTTATGATCCGGCAACCCCGAAGTGACAATAATCGGGACCACTCCCGGTGATGACCATAGTTTGAGGAGTTCATGTATTCACTATGTGCTAATGCTTTGTTCCGGTTCTCTATTAAAAGGAGGCCTTAATATCCCTTAGTTTCCAATAGGACCCTGCTGCCACGGGAGGGTAGCACAAAAGATGTCATGCAAGTTCTTTTCCATAATCACGTATGACTATATACGGAATACATGCCTACATTACATTGATGAATTGGAGCTAGTTCTGTGTCACCCTATGTTATGACTGTTACATGATGAACCGTATTCGGCATAATTATCCATCACTGATCCGGTGCCTACGAGTTTTCCATATACTAGTTCTCGCTTGTTTACTTTCCCGCTGCTACTATTACGAATCACTACTAAATACCAAAAACATTACTTTTGCTGTCTTTACTTTTGTTGCCGCTACCACCACTATCATATTACTTTGCTACTAAACACTTTGCTGCAGATACTAAGTTTCTAGGTGTGGTTGAATTGACAACTCAGCTGCTAATACTTGAGAATATTCTTTGGCTCCCCTTGTGTCGAATCAATAAATTTGGGTTGAATACTCTACCCTCGAAAGCTGTTGCGATCCCCTATACTTGTGGGTTATCACTTCACCATACATATTTTTTCATGCATTTATCCTCCTATAGCTATATGTACTCCTAGGCTATTTCCATGTGCTCCCTTTCGCCGACATGTGGGACATAGAGCATCTGGGTCATAGTGCATGCACGACTCGGAGCATATGCCAGGGTACTTTACATTTCAGACCACATGAATTACATGGAAACCCCCCGCAGAAGAATAAATAAATAAATGAATTACTACATGAAACGGATTATTTTTGTAGAAACCGGAGCACGTTCATTAATTGGACATAACACGTTTATAAAAAACTACCGGACCTAAACCAGTCTAAGGGCCTCTTTGATTCGCAGGATACTGAAAACACATGAATGGGGAAAGTATGATGGTGATGAACCGAGACGAGGATAACTCTAACTCAGTTAGAGGTTCGAGTAAGATTCTTACCCTAAACTAACTCTAAACCAAAGAGGTGTATGGATGGCAGGGTTAGATTGACAATAAATGTCTTTCTCAATCATTTGACTACTTTGGACCCTATTTCCTACCGGATTTGGTGTGGTCGACTCTGGTGTGGCCTCCTCTCGCTCACAATTGACATAAACGAACCATCTTTACAAATCAAGCATGCAAAACATGTTAAATTTTACTTTGTCCATACAAATGAGATATCCCACTTAAACATACAAGTCCTCAATCAAGCTTCACAAAAAATACACTCCATGAAACAAAGCATGAGCTAACTCATCACGGAAGTCATCCACGATAGGGACGGAGCCCGGAGCCCCTCACGCACCCAGGGAGGAGCTCGTCATTGCCGCTCTGGAGGAAGGCTCTGTAGAGCCCAAGCCCCGGGAACCCCTCCAACGCCGGCACTTGCGAGTTGAGGTCGACACCGGCATGGGTAGCAGGGCCACTTGCCAACGGCTGCGAAACGAATCTTTGGGCCTATAGAAATAATGCAAGCCTGAACTGAAATACCTAGAAAGGTGAACTGAATCTTTGGGACTCTAGAAGTAATGCAAGCCATAAACTGAAATACCTAAAAAGGTGAACTGAATCTTTGGGCCTCTAGAAATAATGCAACCCTTGCACTGAAATACCTAGAAAGGTGAACTGATTCTTTGGGCCTCTAGAAATAATGCAAGCCTGAAACTGAAATCCCTAGAAAGGTGAACTGAATCTTTGGGCCTCTAGAAAGATTTATTACCTCCTTAAGAAGCATCAAACAATTCCATGCATGCACCACAAATCTATACCAAGTTTAATCAGGATCTACTTTTCCAAATCGGAATTAGCGCTAGAGCGAGCAAGATCAATGATATGGCTGTGAGACAGAGAAGGAACGAACAAACTCACCCTCTCGCGACCTCCCTGGTAGATGCGCCGCCACCGTGCATGACAGAGGGAGAAAAAGGACCGGTGAAGGGGGAGCGGGGCGAGCTTTGAAGGTCGGAGGGAAAGGGCGGCCGGAGGAGAGAGAGGGCGAGCAGCCGAGCGGCGCTTGGGAGGGAGGCCCGATGGGGAACAGAGAGGAGTCGTGCGAGGGGGGGGGGGCGGAGGGAGCGATCTGGTGCGGGCAGGGGAGATTTTTTTAGTTCTCTTTTAGTGGGCCCGAGGAGAACTAACCCAATTAGAACCTTTCCACCGGGCTAGTTTTTTAGCTGGGTTAGAGCGAACTAGCTCAAACTAACCCCTCTGTTTGGATAATTTGAGGCTATTTCAACCCAAACTAGCTCTAACTCAGGGATCCAAACAAAGAGGAGTAGTACTGTACATGCTACAGTCTGGATCATAGCACATTGTTTTTATGGCCATATCAACACATTATTTTGTACTGCTGGTTCACTGGGCTGCCATGGTTCACACTCCTCCGACATGAGTAGTAGTACTACTAGTATATACCACATGATTCTTTGCTCCTTCTTACTACTACATACTTTGCCGACATGTGGGAGAGCCAGCATCCGGGTCGACGTGTCATGCACCAGATTAGAGTGCGGAACGGAAGGGGGGCATTACCCCGGTCGTACCGCCAATAATTCATGACTATAGTGTGTAGTCATATCACAAGTCTTTCCAGCAGCAACACGCCGTCAAATCGCGCAACCCGACCTTTCTAGCAGTAAGTAAGTTGAATCCGCTACTACCTCACCCTCCTCGCCACTTTGTCAAACCACCTACGCGAAAACTGCCGCGCGTACTGCCCGGGAAAAGCCCCGCCCTCAACTTTTAACTACACGAAAATAGTTCGAGCTTGTTCGTTCTATATAAATACTAGTATTATATGTTTATTCACCCGTGGGGTTGTTCAATGAATGGAGGGCCGGGGAGCACAAGTGAACAATACTACTACTACTACTACTAGTAAGTAGGAGTCATACAGTTAGTCACCTTAAATAGAGAGTTTCTTTTCTTTAATGCCATGTACACAAATTGAAACACTTGTTGTGGAGAGAAAAAGATAATCACTCTACTTTATATGTACGCAGGGGCCTGAGCGCTTGCTTTACTAGGGTTTCTCTCTTCATTCTCTCATCCTCTCAAGATCTAAACAAGACAACAGTAGCGACATTTTCTCTCTGCTCACCGTTGGTCACAGATCCAATCGGATCCCTTCGGCTGGTGTGTGTAGGGGACTAGGTGCATCATTCACGCGGTCATCACCGGCGAGGGAGGAAACCCACAGCTACCAGAGGGGCCCGATATTCTGCCCGTGTCGTTCTCTCCGACACAGTGCCGGCTCGGGAGGTCCTCCGACCCTTCTTCCTCCCTGTCGTATTGTGCGCAGATCCGACTTGCCGCCGCCGAGATCCCGATGACCCTCAGGTATAAGTTCTTCGAAAGCGGCCTTGCTCTACTGCCCCAGCTCCCCACATGTTTGCATGTGCATCTTTTTCTACTCCCATCAGCTCTTCCAAAGCTACCTAAATTTTTAGTATTATTAGAGGTAAAGCTACTTCATGCATTCAAATCTAGGACTTGGTTCAAACAACGAAGAAAGGGGGGAAAGTTGTAGCATGAATCTAGGACTTGATTCAAAGAGAAAATAATATGGTGAAAGTAGTAGAGACCAGATACCCAACCGGTCTCTTGGTTGAAAAGGGAAATAATGGGAAAACATAGTACAAATTGGATAAGGAACATATCTATTATTGGTTGAAAAAAGGATAGAAAGTGGCGGCTGGTGGACAAGTCAACAGAGTATGTCCAGGATTAGATTTGTTGCCCTCACATAGTAAAAGGTCTCCAGGATTAGAATTGCTGCCCTCACATAGTAAAAGGTCTCCATGATTAGATTTGCTGCCCTCACATAGTAAAATGTCTCTAGGATTAGATTTGCTGCCCTCATATAGTAAAAGTTCTCCAGGATTAGATTTGTTGCCCTCACATAGTAAAAGGTCTCAGAGATTAGATTTTCTGCCTCACAGAGCATGAACAAACTCGGCATCACCACTTTATGCCTCCTTGTAGGTACATTGTGCTGATGCGTCCACTGTCACCTGTCCTTATACCAACCTTTTGCTATTGTTAATGTAAGGGCGCATGTAAAATGAAGCGATCACACTGTTACCTTAAGGACATGTCTAACCAGTGTTATTGTTAATCTAATGCCTCCAGTGATATGATGCAATTAAACTGTGTTACAAATGGTACTCCTGCTGTTTTCCCCAGTATGATAAGTAAATTGCTCCATTACGCTGCTGAGTGTCCTGGTGTCCCCATGATCCCATGCCCTTAAACCAACTCTTTAGCTGTTGTTGTTTTACCGTATCTGGTAAACAAGCAATGCCACCATTAAAGTAATCCCATATTTGATGAATGTGATTGTTGATCGTAATACTTCCGGTAACATGAAGCATTGCTAACGTTTTAAAATTTCTAGTGTCCTTGCTTGATTGCCATGAACATAATTAAGATGCTTCTTTTCATTTCGTGTATGTTTCATATATTCTTATTGACCAGCAACTGTTTGCTTTCTATCTTTTTGTGCAGATAGGGATATCCATTCCACCTTGTTGCTATTGTGACCTTTTGGTGAACTGCACAAAACACTTTTTTTTGAATGAGTGTCTTGTGCAGTTCAACTAAAATGTCATGTGGGCAACATCTCTCAATTTTGGTGGAACTGCACAAAATGGTGATTGGAGTTTCCAAAATCTCTGTCAAATTCTGCTGGTAATCTCGTGCAACATTTTATTAGCCTTTGCAAGATGAGCCGTCACTGTCACCACAATGACACTTTATTTTTGTGGAACTGTACAAAAGGATAAGCAAATTATAGTTGCACCTTACATGAGTCGGACAGCCAACCTTAATGTTCCTCAATTTTAGTGCAACTACTAAAGAAGAACCTGCTAGCTCATGAGAGCAAGAACTTCTTGCTAGCTGAATGATCCAATCTTTGCTTCATTTCAGGTGAACTACAGAAAAAGGCGCATGCATTGAATCATGGAACTCTAGGCAGGCCTCATCCGAGTGGAGCTGGAGGTTGAGTTCAAGGAGTGCCATTATTATAGTAATCATGCTATTCTTATTTGTGTTGTGCAAACAGGAATACTCAACTACAGATGTTGTGACGGTCAAGAGCATTCGCCAAGTTTGTTGGTTGTATGACACGGCTAGCCAATATGGATTTAATTCCGATATTCACTTTATCAGAAGGCTCTAATGGGTTGGTTCTGAATCTTGGAAGCTGGGAATCAATGAGATGTGTAGGCATCTTTGTTGTACTTATTATTTGAATCTTATTTGTTGGTTCTGAATCTAGCAAGCTGGGAATCAATGAGATGTGTAGGCATCTTTGTTGTACTTATTATTTGGATCTTATTTGTTGGTTCTGAATCTTGCAAGCTGGGAAGCACGGCATGATGATGCAGAGGACAACAACCATAACAAACAGTTCAAACTTGGTAGTATTATCTGTGTGAAAGTGCGACAAATGTGCTTATCGTGTGCGTCTTGAGAATAATAATTCTAATTGTTGTGCATGTTGATCCTGTGGCACTGATAGAACGAGCCAATGCATTGCTTGTTTTAAGTATAAATTTCTATTAAAGCTAATTAAATTTAAGTAAAGTGACCACTAACTCTTGTTATTATAGTACCAATACAGACCCGCTCGTGAACCGATGTGTGGCCGGAGTAGGTTTCTTAATGGAGGCATTTGAATGCGCCGAGGGTGCATCTTCCGCCGGGTGTGCAGTGGGTGGGGGAGGGGTAGTAACTGTTATCCCATGTACACACTCAATTTACTGTTGAATCCAGTTCCCCAAGATCTGCAAAACAAACTGCTGCCGCCGCCTACCCACTCGTTCACTTGAAGAGACTCCAATGGTGATCCGAGGGGTGAGCCTGCTGGATATGGACTTCAGCAAGGAGTTCCCCTTTGTGTTCGCCGTTTAGTCCTATTGCTGCACCAAGTTGAATGTGATGTACAGCAAAGATCCAGACTCCGTGGTTGACCTCGCCGAGACCATCATTGACCCCTGATACGCCAACATGAAAGGACCTGAACACGTGGGAGGTACCTCTGAATCTAGCCTACATACCTACGTGGTCAAGGATGCATACGCATGCTACGGCATGTATAGGCGGATCTCGGCCATGAGGGCGTGTCTGCTTCCCGTAACCGACGAGTACACGGACAACGGCAACGTCATGATCAAGCGTGCCAGGAAGGTCTAGATGTTGTACTTTATCTGTTTATAAGCACCTTTATCATCTGAGTGTGTCATGCATTAGCCTATGTGTCGTAATTATTTGTTTCGTCCGAAATATTTCTTTTAAGAACCCATTAACATGTTTGCTTTCTTAGTAGCTATTTGCTTATGTTTGTAACTAGTTCACTCGCCCGTTTCAAAAAAAACTAGTTCACTCGGCTGCTGTGCTTTGAATCTCCTTCCTCCCAACATATTCCCCTTCTCAGGTGGACCCAGCAGGTCTCGTACACAGACATATGGGACCAACCACCTATACATTTGTATTTCTTTATTTTGTTCAATCTTTCATCCTCTTCCTATACATCGGCTGGCCATCATAGCCTATGGCATTGGCCAGGCTATCCCTCTACTCCCACACATTGTCCGGCGACGGCAACTCCACCAGCCCACCCTACACCCGAACAAGTCAACCTTCGTACTCCCATCTGCCTGCGTCTTTCCCTGCTCCGGTTCATTTAGTCCGAGGTCTCGACGTCGTCCTCCGCCTTGGTGCTCTCGCCACGGCGTCTCCGTTTATCATTCCCAACATGGTCAGCAAAATAAGAGGAATCGGGAGACAACTGTTCGTCGAGAGGCTGACAGTCCCGGGCCCACCATGTCCATGGCCTAGGTTTTGTTGTTTAACATGGGCAGCCCATGACATGTTTCAACATTTTTTGGATCCAGCAGGTATCAAGCGGCCTCTGGGCCTCGCAATCTAGCTTGTCTATAACATCAGCAGCCCAAGTTATGTTCGTTTTTTCAAGACGACGCACAACTCAGTTCTATTTTTCTATAAGAATGCAAAACTAAACCTATGCTTTCTATAAGAATGCAAAACTGAACCTATATTTATATCTTATTTTATTACACACAGATATATATATATATATATATATAATAGAAACAACATAAGGTTCCGTTAAACCTGTCGTTCATCCAACCATTTTATAGACCTTCCCACTTCCATTATTTTTTGTTTTCATTAATCCTATATCTGAATTTTCTCCCACTTTCGTTTTCGATGTAAACTGAGTTTTCTCCCAATGCTTTTCCCTAGAACCAACTCAATTGTCCCACGTCTAGCCTAAAAAATAATAATACGCTACGTCCTATTCACTCATCAAATTAAAATGATATTTTATTTCATAAATTGAAAGTTCTTACAAAATAATAATAATAATTGTTTATATATAACTTGGCAAGTTAACTCCTAGTGATTGCGTACATAAGCTTGCAAAGATTTTACTAACCAATGCATTAATAGACGTGCAATCATGTGTTTATGTTTTTATAATATTTCTCCGTCCAACCCAACATGATATTTTCACCCAGCCCAGCAAGTCCGTGGATTTCGAGAAAAATGCAAATGGGCTTCAAATTCTACCATATATATAAACAGGCTACATAGATGCTACATCATTGTTTCACCCAGCCACCAAATGGAGTAAAAAACAAATGGACTAGCTGACATGTGGGCCAGTAGGTCGAAGCCTAAGAAAGGCGTTGGATTTACATCCAACGATCGCCATTCTTCTTCAATCTCTCGTCTTCTTCCCCCCAGCGCTGCCGGGACCGCCTGCTCCAGCCTCTGGCGTCCAACGGTGTTGTTTTGTGCGCCTCACAGCCAAACGCTACCCCGCCGATGGCCAGGCCATCCCTCCACTCCGCACCTACTGTTATTCTCTGCCGAGTGTAGGCCCACCCCGCACCCGAACCAGTCAAGTTTCCCACTCCTCTCCGTCTATGACTCCACTGCTGCGTGTTCCCCATCTCTGGGTCGTTCCAGTCTAGGGCCTCGCCGTCTTCCACCGCCTCACTGCGCTCGGCGCGGCGTGGTCAACAAACAAGAGTCATCGGAAGAGGACTGTACATGGAGAGCCTGACGGCTAGGACCCACGAGGTCCATGGTCGCACGCAAGGAAAGTTCCTCCTTATTAAGCTGTTTCCTCCCCCTGACAGCTAGGACCCACCGGCTGTATCTTCGCACGGAAGGAAGTGCCTCCTTGTTATGCGAAAAAAACCATTCCTCCCGATGACAGCTGGGACCCGGAAGATTTGGTGGCTGACTTGTGGGCCTACTAAGCAGACGTGTATGGAGGGCTTTGTCAACTTAATCAACAAATGATTCTAGCAGCTAGACCGTTGGATGTTAATCCAACAGCCATGCTCATTCTTCAACCTCTGTTCTTGCTCCTGTCTCCCATAGGCGGCAGTGCTGCCGCGCACCCGAACCAGTCAAGTTTCCCACTCCTCTCCATCTACGACTCCATTGCCGCGTCTTCCCCATCTCTGGGTCATTCCAGTCTGGGGCCTCGCCGTCGTCCACCGGCCTTGGTGCACTCGGCACGGTGTGGTCAACATGGTCAACAACCGAGATTCATTGGAAGATGACTGTACGTGAGAGGCTGACAGTGGGGACACACCACACTCATGGACGCATGCATGCAACTACATTCTTTTCACCCTAAAAAAATTAATGTTTTCTCCCCCTGGCTGCTGGGACCCACCAGCTACATCTTCGCATGAAAGGAAGTGTGACCTTATTACGAGCAAAAAAATACCCCCCTGATAGCTGGGACACAACAGCTATATCTTTGCATGCAAGGAAGTGCGTCCTTATCCTCCTTGACAGTTGGGACCCACCCGGTCGAAGCATACGTACCGTTGTCTGTCTTGTCGGAACGTGTACGTACATATTGGTCGATCGGTCTCTCTGCAAGTATGAACCGTAGACGAGTAAGTAGCGGCACATGTCATAGTAGAGCCCCCATGTAGCAGTTCAGGTTGTCCTGTCTAAATCATGTACATGTACATACAGCCACACACCAAAAAATACGGCCACATACATACATACGGGCGGGGTCTCGAATGCCTACTCGCGCAAACGTACGACCAGGGCTCATGTACATGGCTGGGTCGGAACGGAGAAGCTGCGCCGTCATCGTGATCATGGGGAGGCAACTGGCTAGGTCTGAATGGAATGCGTCATCTTGTTCATCGAGAGTTAACCGGCTTGGACGGAACATCCGATGGAAACAAGGCCTGGTGTACCGCAGAACAGAGGAAACGACCTTGTGTTCGACCGGCCACGGTTGAAACGAGATCCTCTTCATCGGGAGGGGTCTGGCGTACCGCAAAACGGAGGAAACGGACCTCCTACGGTCGAAACGGAGTCCTTTTGATCGGGAGTGGTGTGGCATACCGCAAAATGGAGGAAACAAACTTGTGTTGGAGCGCTACGGTCGAAATGGGGGTCCTATTCATCGAGAGGGGTGTGGCATACCGCATAACGGGACTCCACGGGATACTTTTTATCTCCACTATCGACTGCCCCCACGGGCTACTGTTCATCCACCGACGACTACCTTCACGGGCTCCTGTTCATCCACTGTCGACCTCCTCCAGCCTCCACCTGCGGCTGTTCATCCACGAGCTCCTGTTCATCCAGCCTCCATCGCTCCTCCACCAGCTACTGTTCAACCAGCCCTCTCCACGGGGTCTTGTTCAACCACCCCTCCATGGGATACTGTTCATCCAATCCTCCATTGGCTACTATTCAACCAGCCCTCCACAGGGTCCTGTTCATCCAGCCCTCCACCGGCTCGATCGATTGGGGTACTGTTCATCCAGCGGCAACGGCCTCTACTACCACGGGGTCCTATTCATCCAACCCCCACCGAGAACTGTTCATCCAAACCCCCTAACAACGCTCACTGTTCATCAAGGGAAGGAGGCAACAGTGTTCGACCAGCTTCAGTTAGCAGCAGTAGTGAAGGAATCGCTCGACCAGGTTCAGTTAACAGCCATCGATCATCACTCGGGTTCAGTAACACATAGCCTGCAGTGCAATCGCTCAGGTTCAGTTAGAGCCCAACGCCTCGCACCCACGCACCTATGTGTATGAGAGAAACGCGCATCGCTCGGCCCCCGACCACCCACAGTAACCGGGAACTCCCCGATATTTTCCTCGCCCTCGCTTCTACCATAGTTTTCTCTGTCATGGACGGCCCAAAGAATGTCATGCAGCCGCGTCTCCGGCCCGCCCAGGATGAAATGCCCATTTTTTGTCATGATTTTTTGTCATAGAAGTAGGATCCCACCACATCTATGATGATAACGGGTTTTGTCACAATTATCGTCATAGAAGTGTCATAAGCATGACCGAATTTTTTTCGTTCGGCCCAAAATGTCACGGTGTGTCTTTTTTTGTAGTGCTAGGAGACATCACTCTCCAAAATGTAATAGATGGTGTGTTGATGATGAACTCCTTGCTCTTGTGCTTCAAATGATACTCCCCAACACTTAACTCTCTCTCACATATTTGGCTATGGTGGAAAGATGATTTGAGTGGAAAGCAACTTGGGGAAGGCTAGAGATCAAGATTCTTATGGTTGGATTGGAATGTCTTGGTCTCTGAAAGTGCAACTATCCCTGGGTGGTTTTGGTAATTCCTAACAACATATAGCTCATTGAACTAATGCTCTTTCAAGATGATCATTTCAGAAAGTTCAATGATTGGCATGGCATGGACTAGAGGTGTGGACCCCTCAAAATGCTAAGGACACACATTGGCAAAAACTCAAGACTCTACATTTTCATTTTAGTGATCCAAGATCAGATTGAGTCCATAGGAAAAGCCAATACTATTAAAAGGGGATGAGGTGTTGCTTAATGGCAAAATGCTTAGTGATATGCTCCAAAAGCCCTCAACCACTTTCTCATATCCACATACGTCCCAAACCAAAAGTCAAACTCGGCCCCACCGATTTGATCTATCCGGCGCCACCGAGTTCATTTGACATAACCATAGCTAGAAACCTTAATCAGTTTGGTCTCACCGATAGGGATCTCGGTCTCACTGAGATGGGATTGCAAACTCTCTGTTTCCCTTTGTAACATTTCGGTCTAACCGAGATGAGTGATCGGTCCCACCAAGTTCGCAATGCAAACTCTCTGTTTCCTTTTCGTAATGTTTGAGTCTCACCGAAATGAGAGATCAGTCCCACCGAGTTTACCTGACCAACTCTCTGTTTTCCTATTACATAAATCGGTCTCACCGAGTTTATGTGATCGGCCTCACCGAGATTACGCTATGCCCTAACCCTAATGAAATCTATCCCACCGAGTTGACATGTCGGTCCCACCGAAAAGCCTAACGTTCACATTTTGAACTGGATCGGTCTGACCGAGTTTGAGTATTCCGTCTCACCGAGTTTGGTAAATTGTGTGGAACAGTTAGATTTTTTGTGTAGGCTATATATACCCCTCCACCCATCCTCAATTCATGGAGAGTGCCATCAGAACGTGCCTACACTTCTACCATTCATTTTCTGAGAGAGAACCGCCTACTCATGTGTTGAGACCGAGATATTCCAATCCAATCACAAGAATCTTGATCTCTAGCCTTCCCCAAGTTGATTTCCACTCAAATCATCTTTCCACCAAATCCAAATCTGTGTGAGAGAGTTGAGTGTTGGGGAGACTATCATTTGAAGCACAAGAGGAAGGAGTTCATCATCAACTCACCATCTATTACCTTTTGGAGAATGGTGTCTCCTAGATTGGTTAGGTGTCACTTGGGAGCCTCCGTCAAGATTGTGGAGTTGAACCAAGGAGTTTGTAAGGGCAAGGAGATCGCCTACTTTGTGAAGATCTACCCAAGTGAGGCAAGTCCTTCGTGGGCGATGGTTATGGTGGGATAGACATGGTTGCTTCTTAGTGGACCATTCGTGGGTGGAGCCCTCCATGGACTCACGCAACCGTTACCCTTTGTTGGTTGAAGTCTCCATCAATGTGGATGTACGATAGCACCACCTATCGGAACCACGCCAAAAATCTACGTGTCTACATTGCGTTTTCTCCCTCCACACTCCTCCCTTTACCTTCATATGCATTGATTTACATTCCACTGCTATACTCTTAGATTTGCATGTGTAGGTTGATTGCTTGACTTGTGATAAGTTGCTAAAATCCACCAAGACTTAAAATTGGGAAAATGCTAGATTTTTATTTGGTCAAGTAGTCTAATCACCCCATGTAGACATACTTTCGATTCTACAAGTGGTATCAGAGCTTTGGTCTCCATTTGCCTTGATTTCCATAGATTTGGTGATCATAGCCTTGGTTTCACAACCTAGGAGAATATGGCGTCTAGCGAGGGGAATTACCACCGTAGAGGTCCTTACTTTGATGGTACTAATTTTGCAAGTTGGAAGCATAAGATGAAAATGCATATTCTTGGACATAACCCCGCCGTTTGGGCTATTGTTTGTATTGGCTTAGAAGGTGAATTCCTTGATGGGAAAGAACCGAATCGTGAAGCTACCCCGAAGAGTTGAAGATGCTACAATACAATGCTCAACCTTGCGATATCCTCTTCAACAGATTGTGCCCCGAAGAATTCAACAAAATCAGCCGTCTTGAGAATGCAAATGAAATTTGGGATACTTTAATTGATATGCACGAAGGTACTGACTCCATAAAGGAATCCAAATTGGATGTGCGTCAAAGTCAGCTTGAAAGTTCAAAATGAAGGATGGTGAAGGCGTCGCTGAAATGTAATCTAGGCTTGCTCTCATCAGAAATGAGATTGCCGGCTTAGGAAGTGAAGAGATGACCGACAAATTCATCATCAAGAAGATCCTAAGAGCCTTGGATGGAAAATATGATACCGTGTGCACATTGATCCAAATGATGCCCAATTACAAAGATCTCAAGCCAACGGAAGTCATTGGAAGAATTGTTGCTCATGAGATGTCACTCAAGGATAAAGAAGAGCTTCACAACAAGTCAATGAAGGAAATATGCCCTAGAGGCAATAATAAAGTTATTATTTATTTCTTTATTTCATGATAAATGTTTATTATTCATGCTAGAATTGTATTAACCGGAAACATAATACATGTGTGAATACATAGACAAACAGAGTGTCACTAGTATGACTAGCTCATTGATCAAAGATGGTTATGTTTCCTAACCATAAACATGAGTTGTCATTTGATAAACGTGATCATATCATTAGGAGAATGATGTGATTGACTTGACCCATTCCGTTAGCTTAGCACTTGATCATTTTAGTTTACAACTATTGCTTTCTTCATGACTTATACATGTTCCTATGACTATGAGATTACGCAACTCCCAATTATCGGAGGAACACTTTGTGTGCTACCAAAGGTCACAAGTAACTGGGTGATTATAAAGGTGCTCTACGGGTGTCTCCGATGGTACTTGTTGAGTTGGCATAGATCGAGATTAGGATTTGTCACTCTGATTGTCAGAGAGGTATCTCTGGGCCCTCTCGGTACTGCACATCACTATAATCCTTGCAAGCAATGTAACTAATGAGTTAGTTGCGGGATGATGCATTACGGAATGAGTAAAGAGACTTGCCGATAACGAGATTGAACTAGGTATTGAGATACCGACGATCAAATCTCGGGCAAGTGACATACCGATGACAAAGGGAACAACGTATATTGTTATGCGGTTCGACCGATAAAGATTTTCGTAGAATATGTAGGAACCAATATGGGCACCCAGGTTCCTCTATTGGTTATTGATCAGAGAAGTGTCTCGGTCATGTCTACATAGTTCTCGAACCTGTAGGGTCCGCACGCTTAACGTTCGTTGATGATATAGTATTTATGAGTTATGTATGTTGGTAACCGAATATTTTTCGGAGTTCCGAATAAGATCACGGACATGACGAGGAACTCCAGAATAGTCCGGAGATAAAGTTTAATATATGGGAAAATAGTGTTTGGTCTCCGGAAGGGTTCCAGAATTCACCGGAAGGGGTTCCGGATGTTTCACAAAATGTTTGGGTACGAGAACACTTTATTTGGGCCAAAGGGGAAAGCCCACAAGGTTTTTGGAAAGCGCAAAAGGATGTTTTGCGGAGTCCAGGGGCCAGACATGAGGGTCCCTGGCGTCTGGGTCCAGACGCCGGGAACCCTAGCGTCTGGCCCTGGAGTCCGAGAAGGACTCTTGCCTTTCGGGTGAAACCGACTTTGTGGAGGCTTTTACTCCAAGATTAGATCCCAAGGCTCAACATATAAATAGTGGGGTAGGGATAGCACCCAAGACACATCAAGAAACACCAAGCCGTGTGCCGGCAACCCCACCCCCTCTAGTTTATCCTCCGTAATAGTTTTCGTAGTTCTTAGGCGAAGCCCTGCGGAGATTGTTCTTCACCAACACCGTCACCACGCCGTCGTGCTGCCGGAACTCAGCTACTACTTCGCCACTCTTGCTGGATCAAGAAGGCGAGGATGTCATCAAGCTGAACGTGTGCTGAACGTGGAGGTGCCGTACGTTCGGTACTTGATCGGGACGGATCATGAAGGTGTACAACTACATCAACCGCGTTTATAAACGCTTCCGCTTTCGGTCTACGAGGGTACGTAGACATACTCTCCCCTCTTGTTGCTATGCATCACCATGATCTTGCGTGTGCGTAGGAATTTTTTTGAAATTACTACGTTCCCCAACGGTGGTATCAGAGCTAGGTTTATGCGTAGATGTTATATGCATGAGTAGAACACAAGTGAGTTGTGGGCGATACAAGTCATACTGCTTACCAGCATGTCATACTTTGGTTCGGCGGTATTGTTGGATGAAGCGGTCCAGACCGACATTATGCGTACGCTTACGCGAGACTGGTTCTACCGACGTGCTTTGCACACAGGTGGCTGGTGGGTGTCAGTTTCTCCAACTTTAGTTGAACCGAGTGTGACTACGCCTAGTCCTTGTTGAAGGTTAAAACATCACTAACTTGACGGAATATCATTGTGGCTTTGATGCGTAGGTAAGAACGGTTCTTGCTCAGCCCGTAGCAGCCACATAAAACTTGCAACAACAAAGTAGAGGACGTCTAACTTGTTTTTGCAGGGCATGTTGTGATGTGATATGGTCATGATGCTATATTTTATTGTATGAGATGATCATGTTTGGTAACGGAGTTATCGGCAACTGGCAGGAGCCATATGGTTGTCGCTTTATTGTATGCAATGCAATCGCCCTGTAATTGCTTTACTTTATCACTAAGCGGTAGCGATAGTCGTAGAAGCAATAGTTGGCGAGACAACAACGATGCTATGGTGGAGATCAAGGTGTCGCGCCGGTGACGATGGTGATCATGACAGTGCTTTGGAGATGGAGATCACAGGCACAAGATCATGATGGCCATATCATATCACTTATATTGATTGCATGTGATGTTTATCCTTTATGCATCTTATTCCGCTTGATTGACGGTAGCATTATAAGATGATCTCTCACTAAATTTAAAGGTACAAGTGTTCTCCTTGAGTATGCACCGTTGCCAAAGTTCGTTGTGCCGAGACACCACGTGATGATCGGGTGTGATAAGCTCCACGTTGACATACAATGGGTGCAAGCCAGTTTTGCACACGTAGAAATACTCGGGTTAAACTTGGCGAGCCTAGCATATGTAGATATGGCCTCAGAACACTGAGACCGAAAGGTCGAGCGTGAATCATATAGTAGATATGATCAACATAGTGATGTTCACCATTGAAAACTACTCCATTTCACGTGATGATCGGTCATGGTTTAGTTGATTTGGATCACGTAATCACATAGATTATTAGAGGGATGTCTATCTAAGTGGGGGTTCTTAAATATGATTAATTGAACTTTAATTTATCATGAACTTAGTACCTGATAGTATTTTGCTTGTCTATGTTGTTGTAGATAGATGGCACGTGCTATTGTTCCGTTGAATTTTAATGCGTTCCTTGAGAAAGCAAAGTTGAAAGATGATGGTAGCAATTACACAGACTGGGTCCGTAACTTGAGGATTATCCTCATTGCCGCATAGAAGAATTACGTCCTTGAAGCACCGCTAGGTGCCAAACCCGCTGCAGGAGCAATGCCAGATGTTATGAACGTCTGGCAAAGCAAAGTTGATGACTACTCGATAGTTCATGTAACGCCCCGAATGTAACTTGCCATATTTGTACTCCGACTCTTGCCATTTTTGGCTCTAAGTTATGAGATCCCCTCGTGGTTGGGTTTGGTCTCCGTTTTGCATTTTGTTCATGTCATGCATTTCATATCATGTCATCATGTGCATCGCATTTGCATATGTGTTCGTCTCATGCATCCAAGCATTTTCCCCGTTGTCCGTTTTGAAATCCGACAATCCTATGTCCTCCAGCGCCCCCTTTTGCCTCTTTCCGTGAGCGGGTGTTAAACATTCTCGAAATGGACCGAGATTTGCCAAGCGGCCTTGGTACACCACCGATAGACCGCCTGTCAAGTTTCGTGCCATTTGGAGTCCGTTTGTTACTCCAACGGTTAACCGAGGAACCGTAAAGGCCTCGTGTGTGTTGCAGCCCAACACCCCTCCAAAATGGCGCAATAACCCATCCAAACCTATCCCATGTCCTCTGCCATTGGATCATGATCGCGTGGCCGAAAACTACACTCCATTTGGACACTCCCACCTCCTAGGTATAGATATGTGCACCCCCTAAAAAATTCGGGCGAAACCCTAGTCTCCTCCTTCCTCCGCGCGCCGGACACATCCACCTCCGCGGCCCGCAGCCAATCAGCCGCGACACGTGTCCTCGCCGCCGTCGTTCCCACCGCGCACCGCCACAGGCCCGCGCGGCCCAGATCCGGCCCGCGGGGCCCGAACCCTCGCCGCCGCAGGCCGCGGGAGCCCGCGCTCGAGCTCCGCGAGCTCCCCATCTCCCGCGCCCATCCTTCGCCGGCGCTGCTCTTCCGTCGCCGCCCTTCCGCACCTCGCCGCCGCCGCCCGCAACTCCGGTGAGCCTCGCGCGTCTGGTCCCTCTCCTCCTTCTCCTTCCTCTCCTCCTCCCTCACCCGAGCTCCCTCTCTGCCACAGGTGCTCCGGCCACCGCGGGACGAACTTTGACGAGATACGGCGAACCTCGACGTTTGCGCCGATGAACCCTAGATCTGATCCATGAGGTTGACCTCATTTTCCCACTAAGTCCCTTTTTCTATATTATCTTCAGGCCCTGTTCATCATGCCATAACTTCTCATCCGTAGCGTGTGATATATCAAAATGTTTATCATGATGTGATCTTTGTTTTGTTCCATTGTGACCTGCTTGTTTGACTCCATCTTGATGCCCAAATCGTTGATGCAAGATTGCTATAAATTGTTAGGTGCTGATTCTTAGCAGAGCATGAGGATTTTTCATTTTTGCTACAATTGTTGTGTGCTGCATATGGGCATGAGCTCTACATGTGTTTTGGGCTATGCTATGCCATCTTTATAGGGGTGCTTGCCATGTATTTTTATGATTAATGTGGTGACTAGCACAAGCATGCAAAGTAGCCTTCATGATATTGCTGATTTCAGGGGCTTAGGACTTTACTAAGTCATTGCTCTGCTGTTATTTTTATGCCATGTATTCATGTTGCTACAGTGATATCCATGCTCGTTTTGAGTTGCTTCAGTAAGGATGATTTGGACATATGGTTGTGCTCCATCCATCCATGCCCCTGTTTGCAATTATGGAGTTCCCTAGCATGTCTTAATCTTGCTCTACTTTTACTAGAAAATGTTCCTGGCAGATTGTTTACATGTTAATCAATTTTGCCATGGTTGTTGTAGTTGATCCATGCATGCTATGAACTTGTTCTTACTTTGGTTAGCTTCATGATCATGTCTTCTTGCTGTAGGTATGCTTAGCTTGTCATGCAATGCCTTGTGATGAGTGAATCGAGATCGCAAAGATGCCTTCATATCTCTGTTTTTGCCATGCTCAGTTTTTTGCTAAGTCTGAATCTATTAACGAAACTTGCTATGTTACATGGGTGCCATCATATCTTCTGTGCCTTTTTGGCTTATGGTAAGTAAGGGACTTTTGTTCTATGTTTTGAGTAGATTCATGCCATGCCTTCTTTTGCTATGATTTATTCCTGTAGCATGTTGTTTGCTTGCTCTAAACATGGCTTCCTGATGGTAATTCCTGGCATGTTAGTATTTTCACTAAGACTGTGATGCTGATATCTTTTGCACTTTTGCCATGCTTATTTGAACCTGTTCTAGTGTGATTTAGCCGTAGCTCACTGTTCATCTTTTGTCAAGCATCTTGAGTAGACCACTGCCATATGCTTTGTTGTTATGTTGGGGTGCAGTAGCTTAGTTTCTTGTTGCATTCTAGATGGCATCGTGCTTTTAATCGCAGAATTGTGCCATTCTTGTTTTGCTTGCCATTTGCAAACCATGTATCCGATTTCGGTGATCTTTATATCAATTTTGACCGAAATCATCTCATCTTTCCAGCGGCACACTTGGTTTGCCAAGTTGATGCCTGGTTCAATCTTTTCCTTCAGGAGCATGCATATGCATTGCATATCACGTCTCGCATATCATGCCATGTTTTGCATCATGTTGCTTGCGCATTGCACCATGATCGATTGTTGGTCCTTTGCTTGTGTTCTTGCCTTGGGTAGAGCCGGGATACGAGTACATGATCAAGGAGCCAGTTGAGTACGCTTACGAGGATCAAGCTTTCGTCAACTCTGGGAACTTTGCAAGCAAGATGACCGTACCCTCGAAATCACTTCTATCTTTGCTTGCTAGTTGTTCGCTCTATTGCTATGCCACGATACCTACCACTTGCTATATCATGCCTCCCATATTGCCATGTCAAGCCTCTAACCCACCTTCCCTAGCAAACCGTTGTTTGGCTATGTTATCGCTTTTGCTCAGCCCCTCTTATAGCGTTGCTAGTTGCAGGTGAAGATGAAGTTTGTTCCATGTTGGAACATGGATTTTGTTGGGATATCATTATTATATCTTGTTTACTTTAATGCATCTATATACTTGGTAAAGGGTGGAAGGCTCGGCCTTATGCCTGGTGTTTTGTTCCACTCTTGCCGCCCTAGTTTCCGTCATATCGGTGTTATGTTCCTTGATTTTGCGTTCCTTACGCGATTGGGTGTTATGGGAACCCCTTGATAGTTCACTTTGAATAAAACTCCTCTAGCAAGGCCCAATCTTCGTTTTACCATTTGCCACCTAAGCCTTTTTCCCTTGGGTTCCGCGGACTCAAGGGTCATCTTTATTTTAAACCCCCGGGCCAGTGCTCCTGTGAGTGTTGGACCAACTTGTCAGCTGCCGGTGGCTACCAGGGGCAACTCTGGGCTGGCCTACCGGAAGTTTGGGCAATCTGGTGTGCCCTGAGAACGAGATATGTGCAGCTCCTATTGGGATTTGTCGACACATTCGGGCGGCTTTGCTGGTCTTGTTTTACCATTGTCGAAATGTCTTGTAACCGGGATTCCGAGTCTGATCCGGTCGTCCTGGGAGAAGGAATATCCTTCGTTGACCATGTGAGCTTGTGATGGGCTAAGTTGGGACACCCCTGGAGGGGTTTGAACTTTCGAAAGCCGTGCCCGCAGTTATGGGCAGATGGGAATTTGTTAATGTCCGGTTGTACAGAACATGACACTTAATTTAATTAAAATGAATCAACTGCATGTGTAGTTGTGATGGTGTCTTTTCGGCGGAGTCCGGGAAGAGAACACGATCTCATGTTATGCTTGAATGTAAGTAGCTTCAGGATCACTTATTAGTTTCTCGACCGTGCTTTGCTTCTCTTCTCGCTCTCTTTTGCGTAAGGTAGCCAGCATACATGCTAGTGCTTGCTGCAGCTCCACCTCACTACCTTTTCCTTCCTTTAAGCTTAAATAGTCTTGATCGCGAGGGTGTGAGATTGCTAAGTCCCCGTGACTCACAGATACTTCCAAACAGATGCAGGTGCCGATGATGCCAGTGCAGGGGATGCCACCGAACTCAAGTGGGAGTTCGACGAGGATTCGGGACGTTACTATGTGTCTTTTCCGGATGATCAGTAGAGGAGACCAGTTGGGGCGATGGGGGATCTAGCAATTGGGGTTGTCTTCCTTTATTTTGGTTCTGTAGTCGGACGTTGATTGTATTCTAGATGATGTATGCTATATTTATGTATTGTGTGAAGTGGCGATTGTAAGACAACTCTTTATCCCTTTCTTATTCAGTACATGGGATGTGTAAAGATTACCCCTCTTGCGACATGCCTACCATGCGGTTATGCCTCTAAGTCGTGCTCCGACATGTGGGAGATATAGCCGCATCGTGGGTGTTACAAGTTGGTAATCAAAGCCATCCCCGACTTAGGAGCCCCCTGCTTGATCGAATCACTGACGTTGTTGAGTCTAGAAGAAAATGTTTTGAGTCTTATAGGATTATATATATATATATATCGGAGAGTAGGATTCTTTTTACTCCTCAGTTCCTTCGTCGCTCTTGTGAGGCCTCCTGACGTAGGGTTTTGACTCTTCTCTCCTCAAATTTCACTAATTTTTTTAGGATCACGCGGGTATCTTGGAATCTTCCGATGGTTTTTGTGACGAGAACATTGTTCTTGGTGCCTCCTGACATTTAGGGGTTGTGGCAGTGTCCCGGGGAGTTGAGCTCCGAGGTGTTGTCGTCACAATTTTATCGTTGCTGTTCTGGAATACCTGAGTTCACCGACATCGAAAATCTCCTTTATGCAGTTGTTGGTGAGATAACCTCGACGCCACCCAGTACTGGGGCGGGAGTTCGGTAGTATTGTCATAACTCGTATAACGGATGCTTTTAGAAGGTTGGGGTAAATGATTTCCGAACGTTTCTTGGTTATGTGTTGAAGGATGGATACAGCTGGATGTAGGATTTGCTAGTTTTGTGTGAGATATTATGCTTCCCCTGTATCCCCAACACCTGATTGCATAACCAGAAAGTTTTGGGAGTTTTATAGGTGGGAATTCATGTAGCTCTAGTATTTCTTCCCGCAGATATTTGGTTTGTGTTGGGGATATAGCTACCAGGTATGACCCGCCCAGGAGGGGCCGGGTCAGCCCCAATGGCGGGTCACAAAGGAAGCCCAGTAAACATTCAAGGCGATAGTTTATCAAGGCTTATAGAAGGCCTAAGCCCAGAGGCGGCTTAAGGCCCAATATTGTAAACCGTCGTATGTAAGGAAAGACTTGTAAGGAAAGGCATATAAAAGAAGTCACCGAGACGGACGCGCTTTATGAGCCAGCCGGGACTCCGTAGGCCGCCAGGCATCGACCCGTGTATATAAGGGGACGACCTAGTGGCAACTTAGGGCAAGAAACAAGAGATCGATAACCAACCCAATGGATTAGCCTCTTGGTGATTGAAACCCCAACAATTCCAAACACAACTAGACGTAGGCTTTTATCTTCATCGTAAGGGGCCGAACTAGTATAAAACCTCTCGTGTCCTTTGTCTCAATTAACCCCTTTAAGCTTCCTAGTCGCGATGGCCCTACAACTAAGTCCTTTTGCTAGGACATCTGCCGTGACAATTCCACAACAGTTGGCGCCCACCGTGGGGCCAGCGTACGGTGGATTTGAGTTCTTGAAGGGAAACTTCGAAGGGCTCAAGGGATACGTTGTGGGCCGGATAACCAAGATTTGTCGCGGCAAGCTCTACATCGACGACGAAGGCTGGGGCCTCGAGGCCGGCTCAATTGAGTACGGGTACCGGGTCTCCTTCAGCGGGATTCATGTCTTCATCGGCTAGATCGGCGAATCGGGCCCTAAGCCGGACGTCTGCACCAACATCATCGAGACGGCTCAGCGTGCGAGACCCGCCCGAGCTCGGTTCGCTGTAAAGCGTGCCTTTGTGGGTTGCGTCCAAGGAGGTGAATAATCAGAAGGATCAGTGGAGGGCGGTGAGACGGCCATCGGTTCTGACTCTACGTCATCAACAGGCGAGACAGATTCTTTGTACCAACTGCAAGATGGCATGCTCGGGGGCTGTTCCAATGGCAGCAGTATTTCGGACCCCTTCGCGCTGCCGAATCGAGCCAGAGTCTTCATGGCGGGCACTCAACCTGGTCAGAACTCCACGGCTACAGCATCAACAACCACCGGGTCGGCAGCGGCCGGGTCAAGAGACCCCACACACCCCCGGCTCAGATGCTAATGGACCTCACGGATAAGCTGACGGCTTTGTTGACTGCTGTGGTAGAGCCAGTGGATAAAGCTTAGCATGACGCGGAGGTGGCACGGATACGCGAAGAGATGGCACAGGCCAAGGAAAATTTAGCAGCAGAAGAGGTCAGGATGGCCACGGAGCGGGCGGCCTTGGACGCTCATGCTCAGCAGCTTCAAGCAGAGACTTTCCGTCTCTCGGTGGATCTGAACGCGTCAAACGAGGTCATGAGGAGAAGGCATCAGAAAACTCAGTCACGTCTACCTCTGACGCTCGATCCTAGGAACCTTTTCCATACACCCGGGGCCGGTCCAAGTAACCCGCCGGAGGTAAATCGGATCACGACACCCGGAGCGCCGCTGCAGCCGCGGGCTATGGAACCACCTCGCATGTATACCGCTTCGCCTCATTATGAGCCATCACCACTGGGTCACTTCTCCAATCCTTTGGAAAACCTCATTGTTGCGTCGGCTCGTTTGGCGGCTCTCTCGATGGAAGGTGACTCTCCAACAACAATCAAAACACGAAGGGTGAGAGAACTTCTTCAGACGGCTCTGGCGCAGCAGGATGCATACTCTTACGGTCGAGACAGAATCCATTCAACCCCTCGCCCGAGCCGGAGCCCAAGCTACAGCAGGCATATGGACTCAGCTGATGTGTCAAGCAATGCTCAACGCCGCAACCAACTGCGCAGGCATGAGCCGGTACAGGCTGGAGCCCTTAACTGAGCAGATCAGGAGAGGCTTCGGCAAGAGGCTAAGCGGGCGGTTCAACTGGCAGCTGAGCAGGCGGCTCATCAAACTTTTCCAGCTTATCCAGCAACCTCTGTTGAGGCAGGAGTAGCCACAAGAACGGGAGGTGTCCCTTGCATGGTATCGGCTATACATAATGAGCGCTTGCCAAAAGACTTCAAGGGGCCTCGTAAGGTGCCTAATTACATGGCCGATTTGTAGCCTGGGGCCTGGATTGAGAGTTATGAGATGGCGATGGAGCTGTTGGAGGTCAGCGATGCAGCAATGGCTAAGTATTTCACTATGATGTTGGATGGAATGGCTAGCACTTGGTTGAAGGGATTACCCCTCAATTCCATTGGCTCATGGGCGGAATTAAAAGCCCGGTTCATTCAGAACTTCAAGGACACATGCAAACAACCTATGTCAATCATGGACCTGACTAATTGTAAGCAAGAGG
This sequence comes from Triticum aestivum, assembly GCF_018294505.1. Classification (NCBI taxonomy): domain Eukaryota; kingdom Viridiplantae; phylum Streptophyta; class Magnoliopsida; order Poales; family Poaceae; genus Triticum; species Triticum aestivum. Next base: position 297,218,309 of record NC_057803.1, on the reverse strand, counting down.
AAGGTGAGTCCACAACCCATTGGGTGCGCCGGGTCAAGGAGATAATACATTCATCTGATAAGATGGATGCCGGCTCGGCAGTCTTAATGTTGGAGAAAAATTGCCGTTTTGAACCTCTGAAGCAGAAGCTGGGGCGACTCAAGCTTGACTGCAATGACATGGGCCAGTTGATGACGGCTCTGGTCAAGTATGCTGATTCTAGTAGTACCAAGGACCCCGTGTCTGATGAAGAAAAAACAGGGAAGGGAAAGAAGAACGGCAACGGCAAGGGTCACCAGCATAACCCGACAAATCAAGGAGGTAATAAACGTAGGACTGACGAATTTGTGGCTAACACCAATGCACAGGGCAACAATCAACGGTGCAAGGGTAGGCAACCCCCACGGTCGGGCGGGCCAGGTCCCACCCTCGAGCAACTATTGAATGAACCTTATCCAAGACACGACACCCGGGAGAAGCCAGCCACCCATCTGTGGAAGGACTGTACAATCATGAAGGCGTTTAAAAATTCAAATGCATTTGATGGAAGTCATGGGCCTAGCGGCGGTTCAGGTGGAGGCGACTTTCATGTCCCGGGCACCGGTTCAGGTGGAGGCAGTTTTCACGGTCAGGGCCATACGGGTAACCAGGGAGGCTATAATCCACAACTCGGCCAAGGTAATCAGCAACAATAGTCCGGATATCAGGGCAACCCAAAACAGTTGAATAGTGGGCAATACCATGTATTTACCACTAGTTTATGCAAGAGGGACCAGAAGCTTCATAAGAGGCCTGCCAATGCCATTGAGCCGGTGATTCCACGTTATTTAAGGTGGTCAGAACAGCCTATTGTGTGGAGCATAGAAGATTATCCTCCCCGGGTTGATAATCCGGGCCACTTAGCCTTGGTAGTGGCGCCTAAGGTTGGTGGATATAAATTCACTAAAGTGCTCATGGATGGAGGCAGTGGCATTAACATCCTCTACTATGAGACGTTCTGTCGGATGGGGTTGACTGATAAGAGTCTTAAGCAATCCAACACTGTTTTTCACGGTGTTGTACCTGGCAAGTCGGCATACCCAGTTGGTAAGATTGAATTGGAAGTAGCCTTTGGGGATGAATATGATTCCAGAGCGGAGAAGTTAACTTTTGAGGTGGTTAAGATCAAAAGCCCATATCATGCTCTGTTTGGACGGCCAGCTTACGCCAAGTTCATGGCTCGGCCGTGTTATGTATATCTTCAGCTCAAGATGCCGGGTTATAAGGGCACCATTACAGTACATGGAAGCCGGAAAATAGCCCTGGAGTGTGAACAAGGAGATGCTGCATATGCTGAGTCTATTTGTGCAACAGAGGAGTTAAAGTTTTATATAGATAATGTTGACCCGACAGACATGACGTCTTTAAATAAGCCAACAAACGGAGCATGAGCCGGTGTTGAAATTCAAGTCAGCTGATGACACCAAGACAGTTGATTTTGTGCCCGGCAACTCATCCAAGCAGTTCATCATCAGTGCCAACTTGGATCCAAAATAGGAAAGCGCACTCATCGAGTTCATCCGTGAGAACCGGGACATCTTTGCATGGAAACCTTCTGACATGCCGGGTGTCCCGAGAGAACTCGCTGAGCACACTCTCAATATTGATCCGATGTTTAAGCCGGTCAGGCAGTTTCTCCGATGGTTTAACGAGGAAAGGCGCAAGGCCATTGGAGAAGAGGTGGCCCGACTCTTGGCGGTCGGGTTCATTGTGGAAGTTTTTCACCCAGAGTGGTTGGTCAACCAGGTGCTTGTACTCAAGAAGAACGGCACCTGGCGTATGTGTGTGGATTACACCGATTTAAACAAAGCTTGTCCAGCTGACCCTTTTGCTCTCCCTCGTATTTATTAGATCATTAATGCTACGGCGGGTTGCGAGCGTTTGAGTTTTCTGGATGCTTATTCAGGTTATCATCAGATCAAGATGGCAGTCAAGGACCAAGAGAAGACATCTTTCATCACTCCGTTTGGAGCCTTCTGCTATGTGTCTATGCCTTTTGGGCTTAAGAGTGCCTAGGCAACTTATCAACGGTGTGTGCAGAATTGCCTTCACAATCAGATTGGGTGTAATGTTCATACTTATGTGGATGATATAGTGGTGAAGTCTAGAAAAGAGGAAACCTTGGTAATAGATCTGAAGGAGACCTTTGATAAGCTCCGGGTCTACAAGATGATGCTTAACCCGGTCAAGTGTGTTTTTGGAGTCCCAGCAGGCAAAATCTTGGGTTTTTTGGTGTCCAACCGAGGTATTGAAGCTAACCCGGAGAAAATTAAGGCAATCACATCCCTGGCCAAACCAACATGCATCAATGACGTTCAACGGCTGACGGGTTGTGTTGCTGCTCTGAGCCAGTTCATAAGCCGGTTAGGGGAGAAGGCGATGCCTTTGTATCAAATGATGAAAAAGACAGATGACTTTGTTTGGAGTGAAGCAGCAAATTCTGCCTTTGAGAATCTGAGGAAACAGCTTGCTGAGCCGCCGGTTCTCGCTGCTCCGGTTGAGAAGGAGCCTCTATTGTTATATGTAGCCACTAACTCTTGAGCTGTTAATGTGGCAATTGTGGTGGAACGTAAGGAGGCTAGCAAGGAACATCCGGTCCAACGGCCGGTTTACTACGTCAGGGAGGTGTTGATTGAATCTAAACAAAGATATCCACATTGGCAGAAGCTTGTGTATGGGGTGTTCATGGCAAGCCGGAAGCTCAAACATTACTTTCAGGGTCACCCAATCACTGTGGTTAGCTCTGTTCCTTTGGGAGACATCATTAAATATAGAGAAGCTACTGGACGAGTCGCTAAGTGGGCCATTGAACTTGGGTCTCATGGGTTGAAGTATGTACCACGTACTACGATCAAATCTCAAGCGCTGGTTGACTTTATTAATGACTGGACAGAGATGCAGATGCCCGAGGAGAAACCAGACAAGACATATTGGACGATTCACTTTGATGGGTCCAGACAGTTGGAGGGCTCTGGGGCTGGAGTTGTGTTAACTTCCCCTTGAGATGACAAATTTTGTTATGTGTTGCGATTGATGTTTCCTTGTACTAACAACGTAGCAGAATATGAAGCCTTGCTCCATGGTCTTCGAATAGCGAAATAAATGAGTCTAAGCCGGGTCCGGTGCCTTGGCGATTCAGATTTGGTGGCTCAACAGGTGTCGGGCAAGTGGGATCCCAAGGAACCTCTCATGGTGGCTTATCGCCGAGAAGTCGATACTGTTGCAGGGCATTTTAAAGGTTATCAGGTGGAACACATTGACCATAGGAAGAACGAAGCGGCTGATGCTTTAAGCCGGTTGGGATCTCAGCGTAAGCCGGTGCCACCTAACACCTTTTTGGATGTTTTGCATAACCCGTCTGTTAAGTTACCTACATAGGAAGATTTAGCCGTTCCTAACCCGGAGGCACAGTTGGTGGTAGCTCTTCATGTCATTCCAGATTGGATAGTACTGTTCTTGGCTTACATGACCCGAGGCGAGTTGCCAGAGGATGAGACCCTGGCCCGACAGATAACCCGACAGTCCAAATCAATGACGATTTCTGACGGAGAGTTATACCATCGCAGTGTTACTTGAGCATTTCAACGGTGTGTTTCTCTTGAAGAAGGCCAAGAAATACTTCGTGAGATCCATGAAGGGGATCGTGGTCATCATGCCGGATCAAAGTCTCTTGTAGCCAAAGCCTTTCGTCATGGTTTTTACTGGTTGACGGCTCACGCTGATGCAGAGGATCTGGTCAGTAGGTGTGATGGATGTCAAAAATTTGCACGACGAGCGCATGTGCCGGCTCAAGAGTTGCGGATGATTCCAATCACTTGGCCGTTTGCGGTCTAGGGGCTTGACATGGTTGGACCTTTCAAAAGGTCTAAGGATAAAAAGACACATCTTTTAGTGGCAGTTGACAAATTCACAAAGTGGGTTGAGGCAGAGCCAGTGAGTAAGTGTGATGCAGCCACAGCGGTTCAGTTCATGAAAAAGGTGATCTTTCGCTTTGGCTTTCCACACAGCATTATCACTGACAATGGCACTAATTTATCCCAAGGGGCTATGGAGGAGTTTTGTCAACGTGAGCATATCCGACTTGATGTTTCTTCTGTAGCTCACCCTCAGTCTAATGGGCAAGCTGAGAGAGCAAATCAGGAAATCTTAAAAGGTCTCAAACCCTGGCTCATGGTTCCCTTACAACGGGCGCCGGGTTTTTGGGTAGAGGAGTTACCCTTGATACTTTGGAGTATCAACACCACTCCTAACAGGTCCACGGGTTATACACCCTTCTTCATGGTTTATGGAGCAGAAGCGGTGTTACCTAGTGACGTCCGTCATGACTCGCCTCGTGTGGCAGCTTATGTTGAAGCTAATAACGAACAAGTTAGACAGGATGCACTTGACTTGTTAGATGAGGAGAGAGACTTGGCAGCGGCTCGATCAGCAATTTATCAACATGACCTGTGCCGTTATCACAGCCGTCGGGTTAAGTCCAGGACTTTTCAAGAAGGTGACCTGGTGCTCCGGCTCATCCAGGATCTGTCAGATGCACACAAGCTATCCCCATGTTGGGAAGGACCCTTTGTGGTCAACAAGAACTTAAACAATGGGTCATATTACCTCATTGACGTTCGAGAGCACAAAGACTCACGTAAGTCGGAGGAAGAGACCCGCCGGCCGTGGAACATTGCTCAACTTCGACCATACTACACCTGAGCCACTGGCTCTTGCCATGTACATACTTTGACGTTGTATATACTATGATAAGTAATAAAGCATGACCTCTATCCTTTTCCCTTTCAAAGATTATATATCTTTACTCTTTTTACTATTAAAATGATTATTAAGGAACTGAGCATATCTAAATCAAGTCTAACCTTTTTGGTCCGGCTTATGATCGTATTCGAATCTAGCTATAATTCTCATGATCACTTGGGGGCTTCTTGTTCAAACATAGGTCATATTCGAACCAAAGAGAACATAGCTGTCATAACCCTCTTGATCGGCTCAAAGCCAAAATCATTAGGGGGCTTCTTGATCATATCCGAATCATAGCTTAACCCCTTTTGGGTCCGACTTGGATCGTATTCGAATCAGGGTCGTTAAAAACCTCTCAAGGTCATTTGGGGGCTTCCTGTTCAAACATAGGTCGTATTCGAACCAAAGAGAACATAGCTGTCGGTACCCTGTTGATCAGCGCAATGCCAAAGCCACTGGGGGATATATGATCGTATTCGAATCTTAGCTTAACCCCTTTGGTCCGGTTTACTGATCGTATTCGAATCAGAAACCCCCAACTTTCAGTTACAAAGTTAATTTATATTGCAAACTGCTATTTTGCCTTCTTGGTCTTTTATTGTCTCAATTTTAAATGATCAGCATGGTCTTTTCACCGGCTTGACTATTTGACAATAAGCCACCCAGGCATGATGATCATCAGGCATGAAGATGCATTGACTTCTCAAAAATGGATTGGATTATCAATCTCATCACCCGGGTCATATAAACCGGTGGTCTAGAGGTAAAAAATACAGGTATGACTGTTATTTATGAACAATTGTTTCTGTGTTAATCAAAGGTTTGTTTCAACCTTGTTTATTTTTGCATCTGTTTCTGTTTCTTCTACTATGATAAACCATTGGTTATATACTGGATGTTCTGACCCGTTCGGTGCTAAACCGCCAAGCCAGTTTTTTCCTTTTCTGCAGGAACAGAGCCGAAATATTACAGAGATAACCATAAATGTGACACATATACTGACATCAAGAAGCAAAGAGTCACACACGACATCTTATGCACGATGGCATAGGCAAAGTATGCGGTTGTTTCAAGCTAAATCTATTACAAGTCTCTAAAGAGCCCATGAAGATGGTTCTCACTCTTCCCTCACCGGTTCACCTCCTTCTGCTGATTGGAAGCTGGGTTTTGACCAGTCAAAACCGTTCATGGCAATGAATTCTGCTTCTTCATCAATCAGGCTAGCCGGATCAACTTCCGGAGAAAAATGTATGTTGACGAACCGACGGGATTAGATCTTTCACCTTGTACGAGGGAGTTGCCATCTTCCTATTCTCCAAATCAAAACCCGGCTGATATTTGTCAATATTGGTTTCATCTCCAAGAATGGTAGCCTGAGGTCAAACTCCTCTCACACAAGCAACGAAGTCATCCTGCTCAAATGGAGACCCGTCTTATTTCACGGTAGGGTACCCCCTGGCTACATCCGCCGGGTCTAGATCTGGCACCCAGGCTTTGGAGCGGCTCAGGGAAGTCAAGGTTCCGGCTCTCGCACATGATCGTTTGACTTCTTGGAACCTGGCGGGTAAGATTGACAACTTTTTCAAGACATCACTGAGCCGGTTGGGTCCTTGATTGGCAGGAGACATCACTGAGCGGCAAGTGCTCGTTGAGCGCCAATGTACAACTGCTCTACTAAGGTATAGTCCGCCTTCAGTTTAGTCATGTTATCTTGGCTCAGATTCTTGCTTCGCGGGCCTGCACATATTTTGTAAATAAGGGGTCAGCTGGCGGTTTATATTCCGGGTCAAAAGAAGGTATAAAAGATCAGTACAGACGACTTACCAAAGATGGCGGAAACCATTTGAGACACTCGGTTCTTTAAACCGGTCAGCTCCGTGGTAACCTCCTCAAGAGCCGCTTCAGCTTTTTCAGCGTGTTGTGTCAGCAGCGTCTTTTCTTCAGCCCAGGATTTCTTTTTGGCAGTCAAGCTGGTTTTCAGTTTTTCTGTCTCAGCAAGACTTAATTGAAGTTTAGAATCAGCAGACTTGATTTCTGCTTCTTGATCCGCTAGCCGGGTCTTGGCGTCAGTTAATTGAGAACCCAATTCAGATAAGGCGTTCTACAAAACATATATAGGTGTATCAACGTTTAAACTAAAAATTCAAAATTCAAGATTCAAGTCTCAAGTACTTTGCACTGCAAAACCACTTGACACTTAGGGGCTAATGTATGCCAAAACAATTTCTTATGACAATGATATATTTCAAGTCCTAAGTACCTTACAAAGTAACATCACTTAGCACTTGGGGGCTAATGCATGATATTCAGAAAGTCTCTCAAGATTAAACCGGATTATAATATTTGTTGGGTTCGGTACAAGACAGTTATGAAATTAAGGCTCATTTATGATCAAGTGAACCGGCCCTTGGGGACTACAGGTGAAGTTTATACTACTTTATTGGACTTCAGAAAAATTTAAAGGTAATGCTTTAGCCTATATCATAAGTCTACAGATCATTCAGGTTTTATTATAATCTAAAGACTTGGGGGCTGGCAGAATATAAGTAAGCCGAGAGAGCATATCTCATACTTCAGCTGCACTTGCTTGACCATCTCGATTTCCGAGTCACGGCTAGAATGCACATGATTGAGATAGCCGGACAACACGTCATTGACATTGAGATGGGTGTAATGGTAGACATCAAACCGCACCTTCTGCCTCTCTAAGGCTTCTTGTTTGGCAGTGTGTCGAGCTAATACGGTGGGGTTCCCTGGCTCAACAAACCGGCTACCAGTAACCAAGACGTCAGTGTCAGAGGTTGTCGGTGGGTTAGCTGAATTGGACGGTTCAGTTATAGCCGGGTTGAGAGTGGTCTCATCAGCCGACGGTTCAGGAGGGTCCGATTAAGCCATCACAGCCAGATCTTCTGGCGCTTCAGTTTGAGGGGGAGAAGTTGGCATAGCCGGTTCAGGTGCAAGAACTGACGGGTCTTCCACCAGTTTAACCACTTTGGCCTTCTTGGATTTGTCTTGACCACTAAGAAAGATTTTATAAGATAATTAGTGCAATGGTGCAATTTTTAAAGACAAAGAGGAAAGATGATTTTTTCCTTACCCAGGAGCAGTCTTGAAGGCCAGAAATTGCGTCTGAGATGAGTCGCCAGAAGAGCGAGAAACCTCCTTCAAAGGGCAAATAACGTCAGTAATACAAGAGAATAGATTCATTAATGAAATCCAAAGAGGAGTATAAAAGGGACCTCATTTTGGCGTTTTTGAGGAGTTTGTTGTACAATAGAAGGCGGCTCATCATTGTTCCGGGCTTGACGACGGCTCTCGTGTTGTTGCTTTTTCAAAAGAAAATGAGGGTCCAAATAAGCCAAAGGGTGCGAAAACCTTACTTTCTGGGTTACCCGTCGAAGTTTCTGTCTCGGCAAATGGTCTGAGTCGGAGGAAATAATTACCTCTCCTCTGGCCTGACTGGCCCCCGTGTCGTCCTGGCAATAATCAGTGTCAATAAGGTTATTAAAAAACTGGCCAAGGGAGTCAAGGGCTACCTCCGACTCAGAAGTATCATCGTCAAGCTTTAACAGGTCCTCAACGGTGGTCTTGTTCTTCTTCTTAGTCCTCCGGGTCGTCTTCTTGGCGGTCATGGCGGCGGCTCTAGCCTTCTTGGCGGCTTCGTGGTCATACTTGGCTTTCCAGAAATCAGATTTGGCCTGTAAACAAATAAACAAGATGAAAGGTCATGTAGGTATTTAGAACGGCTGAGAAAAATACAAAGAAAAAGAGGTCAGAGGTTCTTTACCTCTGGCGCCGGGTTAAGTTTGCAAAACGGGTATAACCCGACTTTACTGCAGTCTTCATACTTGCCATTCACCAGAAGAGTTGACATTGAAACAATATCTTCTTCAGTAAGTTGAACGGAGTTGTGACGAAGAGAGCCATTTGGGCCACCACCATATTCATACATCAATTTGGATCGATGGATGATGACCCACAAGTATAGGGGATCTATCGTAGTCCTTTCTATAAGTAAGAGTGTCAAACCCAACGAGGAGCAGAAGGAAATGATAAGCGATTTCCAGCAAGGTAATCTCTGCAAGTACTGAAATAAGTGGTAACAGATAGTTCTGTGATAGGATAATTTGTAACGAGCAACAAGTAACAAAAGTAAATAAAGTGCAGCAAGGTGGCCCAATCCTTTTTGTAGGAAAGGACAAGCCTGGACAAACTCTTATATAGAGAAAAGCGCTCCCGAGGACACATGGGAATATCATCAAGCTAGTTTTCATAGCACTCATATGATTCGCGTTCGGTACTTTGATAATTTGGTATGTGGGTGGACCGGTGCTTGGGTACTGTCCTTACTTGGACAAGCATCCCACTTATGATTAACCTCTATTGCAAGCATCCGTAACTACACCAAAAGTATTAAGGTAAACCTAACCATAGCATGAAACATATGGATCCAAATCATCCCCTTACGAAGCAACACATAAACTAGGGTTTAAGCTTCTGTCACTCTAGCAACCCATCATCTACTTATTACTTCCCAATGCCTTCCTCTAGGCCCAAATAATGATGAAGTTTCATGTAGTCGACGTTCACATAACACCACTAGAGGAGAGACAACATACATCTCATCAAAATATCAAACGAATACCAAATTCACATGACTACTAATAGCAAGACTTCTCCCATGTCCTCAGGAACAAACGTAACTACTCACAAAGCATAAACATGTTCATAATCAAAGGGGTATTAATATGCATATAGGATCCAAACATATGATCTTCCACCAAATAAACCAACTAGCATCAACTACAAGGAGTAATTAACACTACTAGCAACGTACTAGCACCAATCCCAGACTTGGAGACAAGAATTGGATACAAGAGATGAACTAGGGTTTTGAGAGGAGATGGCGCTGATGAAGATGTTGATGGAGATTTCCCTCTCCCGATGGGAGGAGCGTTGGTGATGACGATGGCGATGATTTCCCCCTCCGGGAGGGAAGTTTCCCCAGCAGAACAGCTCCGCCAGAGCCCTAGATTGGTTCCGCCAAGGTTCCGCCTCGTGGCGGCGGAGTTTCGTCTGAGAAGATGACTTCTTATTTTTTCCCATCGAAGGACTTCATATAGCAGAAGATGGCCACTGGAGGGCCACCAGGGGGCGCACGAGGTAGGGGGGCGCGCCCCCACCCTCGTGGGCAGGGTGTGGCCCCCATGGTGAACTTCTTCCGCTGAGTATTTTTTATATATTCTAAAAATGTCTTTCGTGAAGTTTCTGGACTTTTGGAGCTGTGCAGAATAGGTCTCTAATATTTGCTCCTTTTCCAGCCCAGAATCCCCGCTGCGGGCATTCTCCCTGTTTATGCAAACCTTGTAAAATAAGAGGGAATAGGCATAAGTATTGTGACATAATGTGTAATAACAACCCATAATGCAACACATATCGATATAAAAGCATGATGCAAAATGGACGCATCAACTCTCCCAAGCTTAGACCTCACTTGTCCTCAAGCAAAAGCCGAAATGGAAAAATATGTCCACATGTTTAGAGATAGAGCTGTTGATAAAAAAAATAAAATACGAACATGAGGGCATCATGATCATTCTTAGAACAACAACTTATATAATTCTTGTCATATGATTTCTTATGCCAGAGTAATAATTCAATCACAATTTCAAGTATGAATCGTAAACTTCATTGAAAACTAACAAACTATGATCTCAGTCATTGGAGCAATTGCAATTTATCATAACATAGGAAAGAGTCAATAAATAAGAGCTTTTCAGCAAGTCCACATAATCAACTATCATATAGTCTTTCACAATTGCTGACACTCACACAATACTTATGGGTATGGAGTTTTAATCGGGCACAGAGAAAGATATGGGCTTATAGTTTGCCTCCCAACGTTTTACCTCAAGGGTAATGTCAACAATAATAGTTCATGAAAACTCACATCCAATTAGCCATATATACCAGGATCTTTCCAACATACTGTGCTTGCGAAAGGATAAAATGTAAAAAGGAAGGGTGAAGATCACCATGACTCTTATGCAAGGTGGGAGATAAAAGTAAATGATAGGCCCTTCGCAGAGGGAAGCAGAGGTTGTCATGCGCTTTTATGGTTGGATGCACAAAATCTTAATGCGAAAGAACGTCACTTTATATTGCCACTTGTGATATGGACTTTATTATGCAGTCTGTCGCTTTTATTTCTTCCATATCATATGATCATATAAAGCTTATTTCCTCCCACACTAATAAGTCATACATATTTAGAGAGCAATTTTTATTGCTTGCACCGATGACAACTTACTTAGAGGATCTTACTCAATCCATAGGTATGTATAGTGGACTCTCATGGCAAGACTGGTTTTAAGAGTATTTGGAAGCACAAGTAGTATCTCTACTTGGTGCGATGAATTTGGCTAGCATGAGGGAGAAAGGCAAGCTCAACCATGTTGGATGATCCATGACAATATAATTTATCTTAGATGTAAGAAAACTTAACCCATTATGTTGACTTCCTTGTCCAACATCAACTTTTTAGCATGTCATATTTTAATGAGTGCTCACAATAATAAAAGATGTCCAAGATAGTATATTTATGTGTGAAGACCTCTCATTACTTCCTATTAATTGCAATGATGACCAAAACTATGTTTGCCAACCCTCAACAACTTTTATTCATCATACTTTTTTCTATGTGAGCTCATTACTCTCCATAAGACTCACATGATCTCTTTGTTTCTTTTTATTCCTTTATCTTTTCTTTTATTCCCTTAGGATCATGGCAAAATAATCAAGCCCTTGACTCAACACAAATCTTTATTATATAGCTGACGGACTTGATTACATAGAAGAACTATAAAGCAAAACTCACAACTAGATCATACTAAGACTTTTATTCTACTAGATCAAGATATTACCAAAAGGATCGAACTAAGAAAAACGGTAAAGATAAAAGTGATGGTGATATGATACTGGGGCAATCCCCCAAGCTTGGCAGTTGCCAAGGGGAGTGCCCATACCAGATACTCAATTCTTCTTCGTTGGTGGACACGGTGGTGATTTTGTTGATGGCGTAGGCTTGCCGTCCTTCTTCCAAGGCATAGGCTCACCATCATAGAAGGATGACCGAGTCTCCTGAAACCTCAAATCTGCAGCCAAACTCATTCTCTTGAATCTATATTCATACTCACAGTTTTGATTTTGCGGGTCATAGATCTGGGCTTGGAGGTGCTCGTTTTTCGCATAAAGCTTGAAGATGGCCTCCCCAATGTCCTTGACGTCCAGCTTGTGGTTGTTGGTGAACTCCGTGATCATAATGTGATTGGAGTCGAGTCCATGCTCCACCATCTCCTGACACTTGAAAACTTCTTGCTCCAATGCCTCGAGCCTCGCCTCCGTGCTTCCGGTCTTCCTTGGTCCCTCAGCATCGCGGATGTGCAACAACCCCTCACGCATCTCAATGGTTTGAGGGTGTTGCAGCAGTTCTGTGAGGTAGGGGTTGATGACATTCTCGAAGAACTGGTCCTTGGGGGCGCTTGAAGACGACATGACGACCTGGATCTGTCAGAAAAACAGCTCGAAACAAAAACAAGGGATTTTTGCGTGATACGGGAGTCAAAACCTCCGGGAGATTATATAATGAATTTTTGCCAACCAAAATACATGTCGTGTACGAAAACGGAGTCCGGAGAGCACACGAGGTGCCCATGAGGTAGGGGGCGTGCCCAGGGGGGTAGGGTGCGCCCTCCACCCTCGTGGAGCCCTCGTGTCCTTCCCGGACTGCTTCTTATTTTTCTATTTTTCTAAATATTCCAAAACGGAGAAATATTTCCTTAAAAACTATTTTGGAGTCGGTTTACTTACCGTACCACATACCTATTCCTTTTCGGAGTCTGAAATGTTCCGGAAAGTGTCCCTTATGTATTCCTCCGGGGTTACGGTTTCAATAACATTGGTTTCAGCATTTATGGGATTACCTGAGATATAATGTTTGATCCTTTGACCGTTCACCACCATCGGATTTGTGCCTTCGAAGTTGTTGATTTTTATGGCACCGGAACGATAGAACTCCTCGATAACGTAAGGACCTTCCCATTTAGAGAGAAGTTTTCCTGCAAAAAATCTTAAAGAAGAGTTGTATAGCAATACATAATCACCTACATTAAACTCACGCTTTTGTATCCTTTTATTATGCCATCTTTTATCTTTTTCTTTAAATAACTTGGCATTTTCGTAGGCTTGGGTTCTCCATTCATCGAGTGAGCTAATATCAAATAACCTCTTCTCACCGGCAAGTTTAAAATCATACTTGAGTTCTTTAATAGCCCAATATGCCTTATGTTCTAGTTTGAGAGGTAACTGACATGCTTTTCCATAAACCATTTTATACGGAGACATACCCATAGGATTTTTATATGCAGTTCTATAGGCCCATAATGCATCATCAAGTTTCTTGGACCAATTCTTTCTAGATCTATTAACAGTCTTTTGAAAAATTTATTTGAGCTGTCTATTACTCAATTCTACTTGACCACTAGACTGTGGGTGATAAGGAGATGCAATTCTATGATTAACATCATACTTAGCAAGCATTTTACAGAAAGCACCATGAATAAAATGTGAACCACCATCAGTCATTAAATATCTAGGGACTCCAATTCTTGGAAAAATAACTTCTTTAAGCATTTTAATAGAAGTGTTATGATCAGCACTACTAGTTGGAATAGCTTCTACCCACTTAGTAATGTAATCAACAACAACTAAAATATGTGTACATCCATTAGAGGAAGGAAAAGGTCGCATATAGTCAAAGAACCAAACATCAAATGGTTCAATAACAAGTGAATAGTTCATAGGCATTTCTTGACGTCTACTAATATAACCAATTCTTCGACATTCATCACAAGATAAGACAAACTTACGGGCATCTTTGAAGAGAGTAGGCCAATAAAACCCAGATTGCAATACCTTATGTGCAGTTCTATCTCCAGCATGGTGTCCTCCATAAGCTTCGGAGTGACACTTACCTAGGATCTGTTCCTGTTCATGCTCAGGTACACAACGTCTAATAACACCATCTACTCCTTTATAAAGATGTGGGTCATCCCAAAAGTAATGCCTCAAATCATAGAAGAACTTTTTCTTTTGCTCGTATGTGAAACTAGGTGGTGTAAACTTAGCAACAATGTAATTAGCATAATCAGCATACCATGGAGCAGTATGAGAAGCGTTTATGACATTTAATTGCTCATCAGGAAAGCTATCATCAATGGGAAGTGGGTCATCAAGCACATTTTCTAACCTAGACAAGTTGTCTGCAACGGGGTTCTCAGCTCCCTTTCTATCAACAATATGTAAGTCAAATTCTTGTAGCAAGAGAACCGATCTAATAAGTCTAGGTTTAGCATCTTTCTTTTCCATAAGATATTTAATAGCAACATGATCAGTGTGAATAGTTACTTAGGATCAACAATATAAGGTCTGAACTTATCACAAGCAAATACAACTGCTAAGAATTCTTTTTCAGTAGTAGCATAAGTTCTTTGAGCATTGTCTAGGGTTTTACTAGCATATTGAATACCATTTAATTTCTTATCAACTCTTTGCCCTAGAACAGCACCTACATCATAATCACTAGCATCACACATAATTTCAAAGGGTAAATTCCAATCAGGTGGCTGAACAATAGGTGCAGGGATCAATGCTTTCTTAAGTATTTCAAATGCTTTTACACAATAATCATAAAAAAGGGTATATCTTTTTGTAATAAATTAGTCAGAGGCCGAGAAATTTTTGAGAAGTCCTTAATGAACCTCCTATAAAATCCGGTGTGACCAAGGAAACTTCTATACCTTTGATGTCCTTGGGGCATGGCATCTTTTCAATAGCATCAACCTTGGCTTTATCAACCTCAATACCTCTTTCAGAAACTTTGTGCCCCAAGACAATACCTTCATTAACCATAAAGTGGCACTTTTCCCAATTCAAGACAAGATTAGTTTCTTCACATCTCTGCAAAACTCGATCAAGGTTGCTCAAGCAATCATCAAAAGAAGATCCATAGACAGAGAAATCGTCCATGAAAACCTCACAAATCTTTTCACAGAAGTCAGAGAATATAGCCATCATGCATCTTTGAAAGGTAGCAGGTGCATTACATAGACCAAAAGGCATACGTCTATAAGCAAAAGTACCAAAAGGGCAAGTAAAAGTAGTCTTTGATTGATCTTTGGCTGACACAGGTATTTGAGAGAAACCAGAATAACCATCTAGAAAGCAAAAATGTGTATGTTTGGATAATCTTTCTAGCATTTGATCGATAAAAGGTAAGGGGTAATGATCCTTTTTAGTGGCCTTATTTAATTTCCAGAAATCAAGTACCATCCTATAACCTGTAATAATTCTTTAAGGAATCAATTCATCTTTATCATTAGGAACGACAGTAATACCTCCTTTCTTAGGGACACAATGGCAGGACTTACCCACTGACTATCAGCAACGGGATAGATTATACCTGCCTCAAGGAGCTTTAGTATTTCCTTTCTTACCACTTCTTTCATTTTAGAATTCAGCCGTCGTTGATGATCATGAACTGGTTTAGCATCTTCTTCCAAATTAATTTTATGTTGACATAGAGTGGGACTAATCCCCTTAAGATCATCAAGAGTATACCCAATAGCAGCACAGTGCTTCTTCAGAGTTTTCAGTAATCTCTCCTCCTCACGCTCTGAAAGGTTAGCACTAATAATAACAAGATATATCTTTTTCTCATCAAGATAAGCATATTTAAGAGTATCAGGTAACGGTTTAAGCTCAAACACGGGATCACCCTTGGGTGGAGGAGGATCCATAGGTTCCCATTTAAAGAATACTTCATCTATTTCCCTTCTTTCATTCATAAACATGTCATTTTCATGGTCTAGCAAATATTGTTCTAAAGGATCACTAGGAGGTATGGCAATAGAAGCAAGACCAATAATTTCATCCTTACTAGGTAATTCTTCTTCACGGTGTTGTCTACTAAATTTAGAGAAATTAAATTCATGAGTCATATCATCTAAACCGATAGTAATAACATCCCTTTTGCAATATATGGTAGTGTTAACAGTGTTTAAGAAGGGTCTACCAAATATAATGGGACAAAAGCTATTTTGTGGGGAACCAAGAACAAGAAAATCAGCATGATATTTAGTTTTCCCACACAAGACTTCAACATCTCTAACAATTCCCATTGGTGAAATAGTATCTCTATTGGCAAGTTTAATTGTGACATCAATATCTTCTAATTCAACAGGTGCAATATCATGCATAATTTCTCTATATAGGCTAATAGGTATTGCACTAGCACTGGCACCCATATCACATAAACCATGATAACAATGATCTCCTAATTTAATAGAAATAACAGGCATGCCTACCACAGGTCTAGGTTTATCTTCAGCACAAGGTTTAGCAATTCTAGCAGTTTCATCACAGAAATAAATAACATGCCCATCAATATTATCAGCCAAGAGATCTTTAACAATAGCAATATCAGGTTCAACTTTAATTTGCTCAGAAGGTGTATAAGTTTTAATATTGCTTTTACGAACCACAGTTGAAGCTTTAGCATGATCTTTTATCCTAACAGGGAAAGGTGGTTTCTCAACATAAGAAGTAGGAACAATAGGATCATTATAAGTGATAGTCTTTTCTTCAACTTTAATATGTGCAACTACTTTTACTTCTATGGGAGGATGATATTTAAACCACTTCTCCTTGGGGAGATCAACATAAGTAGCAAAAGATTCATAGAAAGAAGCTACTATCTCAGAGCCAAGTCCATATTTAGTGCTAAATTCACGGAAAACATCGGTATCCATAAAAGATTTAACACAATCAAACCTAGGTGTCATACCTGACTCCTTACCTTTGTCGAGGTACCAATCTTCAGATTTGCGTTTAATTCTTTCCAATAAATCCCATTTGAATTCAATAGTCTTCATCATAAAAGAGCCAGCACAAGAAGTATCAAGCATGGTGCGATTGCTATCAGAAAGCCGAGCATAAATTTTTTGAATAATCATTTCTCTTGAGAGCTCATGATTGGGGCATGAATATAACATTGATTTAAGCCTCCCCCAAGCTTGAGTGATGCTTTATCCTTCGCGAGGCCAAAAATTATATATATAATTGCGACCATGATGAACAAGATGCATAGGATAAAACTTCTGATGAAATTCCAATTTCAATCATTTGTAATTCCAAGACCCCATATCATCACATAGCCTATACCATGTCGATGCATCTCCCTTCAAAGATAAAGGGAAGACATTCTTGTTAACAACATCTCCGGGTACACCTGCAAGCTTGAATAATCCACAAACTTCATCCACATATATTAGATGCTCATCAGGATGTTTTGTTCCATCTCCTAAAAAGGGATTAGCTAGCAGTTTTTCTATCATACCCGAAGGAATTTCAAAGTAGGCATTTTCATTTTCAATAGGTTCAGTAGGTTGAGGAGCAACCCTTTGCTCTACTGGTCGGGGTGAAGATACCCCGAACAAGCCCCTCAGAGGATTACTTTCCATAGTAACAAGTGACAGTAAATTTCAGCACACTACATACATTTTTCCTTACCAAATTCCACCTACCAAAGGTGCTTCACTCCCCGACAACGGCGCCAGAAAAGAGTCTTGATGACCCACAAGTATAGGGGATCTATCGTAGTCCTTTCGATAAGTAAGAGTGTCGAACCCAACGAGGAGCAGAAGGAAATGATAAGCGGTTTCCAGCAAGGTATTCTCTGCAAGTACTGAAATAAGTGGTAACAGATAGTTTTGTGATAGGATAATTTGTAACAAGCAACAAGTAACAAAAGTAAATAAAGTGCAGCAAGGTGGCCCAATCCTTTTTGTAGCAAAGGACAAGCCTGGAAAAACTCTTATATAGAGAAAAGCGCTCCTGAGGACACATGGGAATATCGTCAAGCTAGTTTTCATCATGCTCATATGATTCGCGTTTGGTACATTGATAATTTGGTATGTGGGTGGACCGGTGCTTGGGTATTGTCCTTACTTGGACAAGCATTCCACTTATGATTAACCTCTATTGCAAGCATCTGTAACTACAACAAAAGTATTAAGGTAAACCTAACCATAGCATGAAACATATGGATCCAAATCAGCCCCTTACGAAGCAACACATAAACTAGGGTTTAAGCTTTTGTCACTCTAGTAACCCATCATCTACTTATTACTTCCCAATGCCTTCCTCTAGGCTGAAATAATGGTGAAGTGTCATGTAGTCGACGTTCACATAACACCACTAGAGGAGAGACGACATACATCTCATCAAAATATTGAATGAATACCAAATTCACATGACTACTAATAGCAAGACTTGTCCCATGTCCTCAGGAACAAACATAACTACTCACAAAGCATAAACATGTTCATAATCAGAGGGGTATTAATATGCATATAGGATCTGAACATATGACTAGCATCAACTACAAGGAGTAATTAACACTACTAGCAACCTACTAGCACCAATCCCGGACTTGGAGACAAGAATTGGTTACAAGAGATGAACTAGGGTTTTGAGAGGAGATGGTGCTGATGAAGATGTTGATGGAGATTGCCCTCTCCCGATGAGAGGAGCATTGGTGATGACGATGACGATGGTTTCCCCCTCCGGGAGGGAAGTTTCCCTGGCAGAACAACTCCTCCTGAGCCCTAGATTGGTTCCGCCACGTGGCGGCGGAGTTTCGTCCGAGAAGATGGCTTCTTATTTTTTTCCCATCGAAAGACTTCATATAGCAAAAGATGGCCACCGGAGGGCCAGCAGGGGGCCCACAAGGTAGGGGGCGCGCCCCCCACCCTCATGGGCAGGGTGTAGCCCCCCTGGTGAACTTCTTCCGCTGAGTATTTTTTTTATATTCTGAAAACGTCTTCCGTGAAGTTTCAGGACTTTTGGAGCTGTGCAGAATAGGTCTCTAATATTTGCTCCTTTTCCAGCCCATAATCCCAGCTGCCGGCATTCTCTCTCTTTATGTAAACCTTGTAAAATAAGAGAGAATAGGCATAAGTATTGTGACATAATGTGTAATAACATCCCATAATGCAATAAATATCGATATAAAAGCATGATGCAAAATGGACGTATCAGCGGCTTAGAGGGATGACCCGCCATGAGACCCAACAACGGATCAAGTCAACTCCGGTTAAGCCGTTCCCCAATAAGGCGTTAATCCTTTTGATTGATGGCATAAGCTTCTTGCGTTCGACGGCAGTGAGTTTGTCAGGGAGCGCAAACTTGGAGTCAAGACGCTCTGCACGATAACCCGACAGTGGCTTCTCATTTGCTGGTGAAGTATCTTGACAATAGAACCAAGTCTGATTCCAGTCTTAGGGATGACTTGGCAAGACTATTAGAGGGAAGACGGTGCCCTGTCGACGCTTAATTGGATGCCTCCAAGTTCCAAGCTAGGGCCATTGGTAGACTCATTCTGGCGGTTCAAATAAAAATACTCTCTAAAGAGTTCCACTGTCGGTTCTTCTTGAAGGTACACCTCACAGAGAACTTGGAAATTGCAGATATTGGATATGGAATTGGGCCCGAGATCTTGAGGGTGGAGTTTGAAAAAATGGAGGACATCTTTGAAGAACTTTGAGCCAGGTGGTGAAAAGCCACGGTTCATGTGGTCAGAAAAGACAATGACTTCACCATCTTTTGGATTGGGCCGTTCCTCGTCCGGCTCAGGTGCACGGTAAGACATAACATTCTTCCCTAGAAAAAATCCTATGGAGAAGAAGTCCTCCAAATTATCCTCAGTTACCGTTGAGGGAACCCAGTTGCAGACAGTCGGTGCTTTGGACGGCATGATGTTCAAAAGGAGAACTGAGAAGAAAGCAACATGTCGGTTCAATTCAATGATAATGGTGAAGTTAAGTGATGATGGTGCAAAGGAGTAATGGCGGCTTAAGTAAGGGCTAATGTCGTATAGGGAAAAGTAAGCCGGCGCAATAAGCCGCCATGACTACAGATATTTGAGAAAGCAGATTCGGCTAAGTGTTGAGACAAACAAGTTTCCTAATTGCTTGATATTATTCCAGATCAAATGGATATTCAAAATGGAAAATATTCTAGACCTAAAAGTTTAGCGTAGATGTGTTTGTGAGTACTAATGAGGCCTCTATACCGGGAAAAGGGATCTACTAGTATCAAGAGTAGGCACAAAACAACTACCGCACAAGCATATATCTCTTTTTGGATCAAGAAGAGGCTGCAGTGGAAGAACTACGAAGAAACTGCGATGAACTATGAAGAACATGCAGAAACCTAGAAAGGCCTAGTGCAGATCTGAGGAGCAAGAAGGGAAACGCTTACAGCCACATATCTTCCGCGGAGAGTCGCCGCCGTTCTCTGGACTGATTCCAGTCGATGCAGCGGCCAAAGTCGACATAGGAGAGGTGCTCTCTGATGGCAGCGGAGCTCGAGCAGCAGCGGGGGTTGCGAGAGGAAGAAGACGAAGAAGAGAGAAGAATGAGAAAGACCGAGGCATGCCTATTTATAAGGGGATAAGCGAACAGCGGGCGCGAAAATCGAGGAAGACCCGAATAATGATTATCCAACTAAACGGACGCCTCGATTATCGGAAGGCATTAAATGATAAAGATCCGATGACAGATGACGTCATAATAGTTTTTCGTGTTTTCAAGAAATGACGTCATGGCGGGTTACAAAAATTTCTGCGAAGAGAGGAAGATGGATTTTGTCTAAGTATTGAAGATTGACAAAGAACAAAGTTCAAAGTCAACCTGGGGCCTAATGTTGGGGATATAGCTACCAGGTATGACCCGCCCAGGAGGGGCCGGGTCAGCCCCAATGGCGGGTCACAAAGGAAGCCCAGTAAACATTCAAGGCGATTATTTATTAAGGCTTATAGAAGGCCTACGCCCAGAGGCGGCTTAAGGCCCAATATTGTAAACCGCCGTATGTAAGGAAAGACTTGTAAGGAAAGGCATATAAAAGAAGTCACCGAGCCGGACACGCTTTATGAGCTGGCCGGGACTCCGTAGGCCGCCAGGCGTCGACCCGTGTATATAAGGGGATGACCCGGTGGCGGCTTAGGGCAAGAAACAAGAGATTGATAACCAAGCCGGTGGATTAGCCTCTTAGTGATCGAAACCCCAGCAATTCCAAGCACAACTAGACGTAGGCTTTTACCTTCATTGTAAGGGGCCGAACTAGTATAAAACCTCTCGTGTCCTTTGTCCCAATTAACCCCTTTAAGCTTCCTAGTCGAGATGGCCATTTGACTAAGTCCTTTTCCTAGGACATATGCCGTGACAATTCCATGACAGTTTGTGATTGGGTAATCCTTACCAATTATTTGTTCATATCCGTACCTTGTTGCTTTATTCATCTACCTTTATCTAAGTGGCTTCTCAACTTATGGAAGTGTGATGACTTACTTTGGAATTCATTCGTCCATTCTTGTTCGAATGTTAAGGCTACATGTTGCAATTTCGATCCATTGATTCAGCTTGAATATTTGTCTTTCAAGATGCTAACGGATGTCAACCTCTTCAGGATGGCTCCTCCAACGCATCAGAATCCGGAACCTCCACCACCACCTCCACCTCCGGAGGCATGGCAAGCTGTCATGGCCGCCACCAACGCCAACACTCAGATGCTTTTGCAACTCTTGCAAGAGCGCAACCAAGGAAATCAAGGCCAAGACAACAATCAAGCTCAATTTGCTACCCTCAATCAGTTCCTCGCAAACCAGCCGAAGTCCTTCTGTAACTGTGTCGAGGCCACAGACGCCGACAATTGGGTCGTGGATATCTGCAAAAATTTTGAGCGTAGCAATGTCAGGCCTGAGGACTTTGTCAAGTTTGCTTCGTTTCAACTCAAGGGTCAAGCTGCTGAGTGGTATCAACAATACAAAGATTCCAGAGGAGGTTGTGTGATTACCTGGGATGATTTCTGCCGAGACTTCAAAGCTCACCACATTCCACAAAGTGTTGCTGAGAGTAAGCGTGAGGAGTTCCTCAATCTCAAGAAAGACAACATGTCTGTTTACCAATACAACATCCTGTTTCAGAGACTCACTCGCTTCGCTAAACAAGACGTCCCTGATGAAAAGAGCATGATTTATCAATTCAGAGGTGGCCTCCGAGAAGATCTGCAATTAGCTCTCGTGCTTTTTGAGCCAACCAAGTATGATGAATTCTACAACATGACACTAATGTAAGAGGCTGCTCAACTCAAGTGTGATGCATCTAAGAAGAGAGTCAGGGATGCAGCTCCATCTTCTTCTTCAACTCAAGTGGCAGCTAAGCAACAGAAGTTCTGGTTGCCTCCTCCTCCTCCGTTTCATCAGCCTTATCAGCAGAAGAGTAAAGGTGACAATGGATCTTCCCACCCACCCAACCCAGGCTACCAGAACAAAGCTTTGTCTCATGCTCCAAGGTCAAGTGCTCCTTATCACCGTTCGCTCTCAGAGGTTACTTGCAACAAGTGTCAGTAGAAAGGGCACTATGCAAACAAATGCTTCAACCAAAGGCTCCTTCCGCCTCCTCCTCCTGTGAGATCTGCCAGCAATGCAGTGGTCAAGCATAATTCCAAGTTTGCAAAGGTCAACACGATGAACGCAGCTCGGGCAGAGGACTCTTCAGAAGTGATCATGGGTAATCTTCATGTTAATGATTTTCCTGCAGAAGTTCTTTTTGACACTGGTGCATCGCTTAGTTTCATCTCAAGACCATTTGCATCTAGGCATGAGTTGGCTTTCCAAGATTTGCCTAGTCCGTTAGCAGTTGTCTCACCGGGTAAATGCTTGTATGCATGCTACATGGTTCCGGATGTTTCTATCAAGATGGGTGACTATAAGTTTCTGTCTTCTCTAATTGTTCTGGGTAACTCGGATATTGATCTAATTCTCGGCATGGACTGGCTTTCTAAGCACAAGGCTCAGCTTGATTGTGCTGCCTGCACTACTAGAAAAAGGGCTATAGATGGGATTGACACTAATGGCGCACCAGACAAGCGGTGCGCCATTAGTATATACTAATGGCGCACCACCTTCTGATACGCCATTAGAGTTGAAACTACTAATGGCGCACCTGGCCCAGGGTGCGCCATTAGTATCAATTTTTTTTAACTAGTGCGCCTGTCCAAACATACTAATGGCGCATCCAGACACAGTGCGCCATTACTAGTTGTAACTAGTAATGGCGCACCTGCCGGAAAGTGCGCCACTAATGTTGTTTTTTTATTATATTTTTATTCCCTTTTTTGCAAAACTACTAATGGCGCACTGTTCCACCGTGCGCCATTACTAGTTTAAACTAGTAATGGCGCACTGTGGGACAGTGCGCCATTAGTATGTTTTTTTGCAAAACTACTAATGGCGCACCACCAGAAGGTGCGCCATTAGTAACCTGGATTACTAATGGCGCATTTAGAGTTGGTGCGCCATTAGTAAGTGGGCAGCAACAAGATATTTTGGACAGCCTCTCCTACCCACACTCACTTTCTCCCCACTTCATTCTCTCCACCTCCTCCTTGTCTCGGGTGCCTCCTCTTTTTCACCTCATTTCCACCATAGATTCATTCAATTTAAGTGGTTAAATTACCTTGTTTTGATAGGTAAGTACGGGGGGAAGCTATATTTATGTTGTTCTCCCTACAACAATGTGCACATGCACTTTTTATGGCCTAGCTAGATCTATGTATGTTCGTGGTGTTGCATATGTTTGTGGTGTGGCATATGTGTTTGTGTTTGGAGGTGTACCGGTATTTGAAATGCGATAGTTGCCAATATTTTGCCGGAATGTTGATTCATTTCCGTTTCGGCGAGAATTTTGGCATTAAGCATTCTTTTTGGTCCTATTTTTAGGGAAAGTCATGCCATATTTTTTCTTGGTTCTAAAATATCGTTTTGCTCTACCCCGCAGGCGACCATGGTCCGCATGATGACCGAAGGCATCGTGAATAGGTTTTTGAGGTCCGCGAAGGCCGAGATGCTTCAAAAGAACGAGACGGAGATAAGATGTCCGTGTCGAAGATGCAAGCTGAAGAGCCTTATTGCGGAACCGGAATCCGGGCAGGTGCGGGACCACCTGCTCTTGCGTGGTTTCATGGATGGCTGTCGGTGGCAAGGTGATGAAGATGACTACGAAGTCGTCCATGGGGGCCGGGCAAGAAATGAGGAAGGGCAGCAAGACAACCACCGCAGCTCGGGCGGGCGAGAAGACGAAGAATCCCCAGGAGATGATCACGACGGTGATGCTGTACACAGTCATCATGTAGAAGATGCAGGACATGATGATGAGGAAGATGCCGGAGCAGACGACGGGCATGATCATGAAGATGATGATGCCGGTGGAGCAGACGACGCTGGACCATCGATGGGCTGGGTGCAGGACCCTCATATTCAAGAGCTGCTTCTCAAGCAGACGGATAACGCAAGAGCTGCCGCCCGAGAGAAAGCCAAGATGGATCAACTTGAGTTAGACGCGGTTACTCCATTGTATGAAGGATGCAGGCCCAAGGATACCGCCTGAAAGTAACGCTCATGGCTCTGGAGATGAAGGTAAAACACAAAATGACCGACGCATGCTTCGACGAGAACATGTCATTCTGGCACGAACGTCTTCCCAAGGGGAACAAGTGCCCGACCAGTTTGGAGGAGGCGAAGAAAATCGTGTGTCCTCTGGATTTACCGCACGTGAAATACCATGTGTGCATGAACAATTGCATCATTTATCGGGACGAGCACGCGGAGTCTACCATATGTCCGGTGTGCGGCGTCACTCGATACAAGAAGAGGAAGAAAGCTCCTCGAAAAGTGGTGTGGTACTTTCCGATCACTCCTCGTCTGCAGCGGTATTTCGCGGACCCTAAGGTAGCAAAGCTCCTGCGTTGGCACGCGGATAGGGAGGAGAAGAAGCGAGAAGATGACGCAAATGATCCGGTGATAGATAAAAAAGACAAGATGCTGAGTCACCCTAAGGATGCGAGCCAGTGGCAAGCGTTGAACTTCGAAGACCTAGAATTTGGGAATGATCCAAGAAACATTGTGCTGGGCGCGAGCACCGATGGAGTCAATCCGTTTGGCAGCCAGAGAAGCACACATAGCACCTGGCCTGTGTTTGTGTGGATGTACAACCTTCACCCCTGGTTGTGCATGAAGAGGAAGTACATTCACATGAGTATGCTAATTGAAGGACCGAAACAACCAGGGAACGACATCAATCTGTATTTGGGGCTGCTGAAAGAGGAGCTTGACACGCTGTGGAAAACGCCAGCCAATACGTGGGATGCCGCAGAGAAAGAATATTTCCCTATGAGAGCCGCGCTGCTCACGACGGTGCACGACTATCTCGGTTACGGATATGTCGCGGGGCAGGTGGTCCACGGATTTTCTGGATGCGTCAGGTGCATGGATGACACAATGTATCGCCAGCTAGATAGAGATCCCGGGTCTTCGAAAACCGTGTTCATGGGACATCGAAGGTGGCTTCGCGATGATGACCCGTGGAGAAAACACAAGGATCTATTCGATGGTGAAACCGAACCCCGAGGACGCCCGCGTACGAGGAGCGGCGAGGAAATAGACGAGCTGTTGAAAAATTGGAAAGACTGCCCACTGTCGGGAAAGAAGCAAAAGGCGCCAGAGCCGGGAAAGAAGCGAAAGGCGCCAGAGCCGCTGCTGAAGGTATGGAAAACGAGGTCTGTTTTTTGGGACTTGCCGTACTGGAAGATCCACCGTGTGCCTCACAGCCTTGATGTCATGCATATCACGAAGAACGTGTGCGAGAGTCTGCTTGGTACCCTGCTCAACATGCCAGAGAGGACCAAAGATGGGCCGAAAGCAAGGGCAGACTTGAAATCAATGGGCATCAGGCAGGAGCTTCACGCTATATATGATGATGATGATGATGATGATGATGATGATGATGATGATGATGATGATGATGATGATGATGATGATGATGAGGCGAAGCAGGACATGGAAAGTCGTCGCAAATGCAAGAAGGCCAAGAAGACCGAAAATGACTACCCTCCCGCGTGCTTCACTCTAAGTCAGGAGGAGATCGAGCAGTTTTTCACCTGCCTCATAGGAGTAAAACTTCCTTACGGTTACGCGGGGAAGATAAGCAGATACCTAGACCCAGCGAAGCAGAAGTTCAGCGGGATGAAGTCTCACGACTGTCACGTGCTGACGACGCAGATACTTCCAGTTGCAATCCGTGGGATCATGGATGCGCACGTCCGTGAAACCCTATTTGTCCTATGCAACTTTTTCGACGTCATATCTCAGAAGTCTGTTGGCGTGAGGCAACTCAGAAGGCTACAGGAAGAGATCGTGGTGATACTATGCGAGCTTGAGATGTACTTCCCGCCCGCATTCTTCGACGTTATGGTGCATCTGCTGGTCCATATCGTGGACGATATCATCCAACTCGGGCCGACGTTCCTGCACAGCATGATGCCGTTCGAAAGGATGAATGGTGTCATCAAAGGATACACTCGCAACATGTCACGTCCAGAGGGAAGCATAGCCAGGGGCTTTCTGACCGAAGAGTGCATCTCCTACTGCACGAATTATCTAGGCATCGAGAACCCCGTTGGTCTGCCCGTCAACAGGCACCTCGGCAGGCTCGCTGGATGGGGTCACCGTGAGGGGCGCTGCGAAATGCATGTCGACTTCGAGGGTCGACTCGCCGACTTTGAAAGACCAAACCTAGTCGCGCTACAGCACATAGACGTGGTCGATCCTTGGGTGGTAGAGCACAAAACCTTTATTAAGAAGACGTACAATGACCGAGGCCAACAGAGGACGGACGGAGATATACTCGAAGAGCACAACTCATGTTTCATGCGTTGGTTCAAGCAGAAGCTTCTGTCGTACCCTTTACATGAGGATTCTTCCGCGGAAGAACAACTCATATTCGCCTTGTCACAGGGCGCCGAGCACAACCTGATGACCTATGAGGCGTACGATATCAACGGCTACACATTCTACACCGAGGCCAAGGACATGAAGAGCGATGGTTATCAGAACTCCGGGGTAACGATGGAATCCTACACCGGTAACGGCAAGGACAGATACTACGGAAGGATCGAGGAGATCTGGAGCTGAGCTACGCTGGAGAGAAGGTCCCAATGTTCCGTGTCAGATGGGCAAAGAGCGTCCTAAAAGAAGACCGGTATTTCACCACCATGGTTATACCCGAAGCCAAATCCAAGACCGCGGGCGCAAACGTCACCGCGAAAAATGAGCCATGGGTACTGGCTTCCCAAGTGGACCAATGCTTCTTCATTACCGACCCGTCAAAGCCCAGTCGTGTTGTCGTGAGGAGAGGCAAAAGGAAGATCATCGGAATGGATGGAGTAGCCAATGAGCAAGACTTCGACAAGTATGGCGACCCGAGGATCGAACATGACGACGATGATGAAGTAGCAGCATACACCACAAGAAGAAGCAGGACCACCCTACCTAAAGGACGTCCATTCCACAGAAGAACTCCATTTGCGAAAAAGAAGGGCAAGAAGATTGTGAACAGATAGCTAGCTAAGATCGATTGTATTTAAATCGTAGCCTTCATTTCTCGATTGTATTTCATGGGCACTTTTTGAACTATCATGAATATTTTTAAATTTCATGGACACTCGATCTCGATCCCCCTCCATCTCGATCGCTATCCCACCTCGCCAGATCCGGTCCCCCTCGCCGCCGAGCACCCCCCGGTCCACCGGCCGCCGCCACCGACCCCCCGCACCCTCGATTCCCCTACTCAATCGCCGCCGCCGACCCCCCGCACCCCTCCCCTACTCAACCGCCGCCGCCGACCCCCCGCACCCCGCGCACCCTCCCCCGCTCCACCGGCATTACTGTTTGATGATATTTAAAAAAAAATTATTACTGTCTTATAAAAAAATATTACTATTACTGTCTTATAAAAAAATATTACTGTTATGATTTAAACAAGTTAAAAAAATTATTACTGTCTTATAAAAAAATACTAATGGCGCACCACGGTGAGGTGCGCCATTAGTATGGATGTACTTATGGCGCACCGAGGGGTGGTGCGCCATTAGTATTGTGCCATTGCTATAAGAAAAAAAACTACTAATGGCGCACCACAGTGAGGTGCGCCATTAGTATGGATGTACTTATGGCGCACCGAGGGGTGGTGCACCATTAGTATTGTGCCCGATCCCCCCTTCCCTCTCCCCCTTCGCCCGATCCCCCCTTCCCTCTCCCCCTCGCCAGTTCCCTCTCCCTCCCTCCACCGCGCCGCCGCCGCCGCTGCCCCGACCCACTGCGCCGCAGCCGCCCACGCGCCCCCGCCGCCT
>NC_057803.1:297189566-297190174 GCF_018294505.1 Triticum aestivum | reverse complement strand
CGCCGAGCCCCCGCACCCCTCCCCTACTCAACCGCCGCCGCCGACCCCCCGCACCCCGCGCACCCTCCCCCGCTCCACCGGCATTACTGTTTGATGTAATTTAAAAAAAAATTATTACTGTCTTATAAAAAAATATTACTGTTACTGTCTTATAAAAAAATATTACTGTTATAGATTTAAACAAGTTTAAAAAATTATTGTTGTCTTATGAAAAAATACTAATGGCGCACCACGGTGAGGTGCGCCATTAGTATGGATGTACTTATGGCGCACCGAGGGGTGGTGCGCCATTAGTATTGTGCCATTGCTATAAGAAAAAAACTACTAATGGCGCACCACGGTGAGGTGCGCCATTAGTATGGATGTACTTATGGCGCACCGAGGGGTGGTGCGCCATTAGTATTGTGCCCGATCCCCCCTTCCCTCTCCCCCTTCGCCCGATCCCCCCTTCCCTCTCCCCCTCGCCAGTTCCCTCTCCCTCCCTCCACCGCGCCGCCGCCGCCGCTGCCCCGACCCACTGCGCCGCAGCCGCCCACGCGCCCCCGCCGCCTCCCTCTCCCCTTCCTCCCCCTCGTCGCCGGCGGCCCGGACGCCGCCCCGTCCACCTC
>NC_057803.1:297180751-297189556 GCF_018294505.1 Triticum aestivum | reverse complement strand
GCCGCCTCCCTCTCCCCTTCCTCCCCCTCGTCGCCGGCGGCCCGGACGCCGCCCCGTCCACACCATCCTCGGGCTCCTCCCGCTCGCGCTCCCGCTCCATCTCGTCATCCTCCTCATCGCCGCTCCCCTCCCGCCGCCAAGCGCAGGTGAGCAACCGGCATCTCTCATCTGTCCAGGGACTTGTCAGTTTGCGGCTAATCACACCTGCAAACTTCAATAGCAAGAATGGCCTTTGTTTGCAAGTATCGTTCAGCATTGCTTACATATGCACATATGAATCCTAACTCTAGAACAGCTGTGATCTATTTGTTGTTATTGTTACATCATCACTTATCTTCTGATGATGGCTTGTTTGCGTGTTCGGTGCTTGTCTGTAGTTAGATAGGAGTGGAGGATCACATCCTTGTCTGTTTGTGGGCCTAATCACCTGTAAACTTTTATAACAGAAGCATGAATGGCATTTATCTGGGAGCATTATTCAGCATTGCTTATATATATATCTGCACATATGAATCCTAGCAGTACAACAACTGTGGTCTATTTGTTGTTATTACTACAGCACCATGTATTTTTCTGATGACGGCAGTTTGGTGCTTGTCTGTGGTCAATTAGGAGTAAAGGATCACAGCTTTTTCTGTTGTAGAGCAATTGCCTGTAAACTTTAACAGTTGCTAAAAATTGTAGTAACCTGGCCACATGACCCAGGGGAGCTCCTGTGGTGTGGTGCTTAAAATGAAATCTTGATAGACTGGTCATCTGTAGTGTAATGTTTTGTAACTTACTGTAGATGGCCTTACTTTCCTGCTGCTTTTGCTAGTTTGTTAAGTCTATTCACCTTTTTTGGTTTGTTTGCTCCTTGGATTGCTAATGTGCAGTCTGTAGACAAAATGATTTGATTTCCCCTTATATTTGCTAGTATCTAGTACTGTCTATGGTATTTTTTTCTTCTGTTGTGTATGTGGCAAAGTGATTAAATACATGCTCTATGCTGCAGTTCAAAGGGGTAAAACATCATCATGCTATATGAATGAAGTAATGTTTGTTACACACAAATTTCTAAACTTGTTCAATGCTGATTAACAGAGTATTAATATACAACTAAAGTGAATGATACTTGGTATTGGCCAATCTTTTGTTTCTTTTTAGAGTTTGTTGAAAGCAGTGTTTCATGTTTCCTTTCATCATGATTGCTGAAAGCAGTGTTTCATGTTTCCTTTCATCATGAATGCTACTTTAAGTTGAGTCAGGTTTAGCTACATATCTTAGCCAGCTGGCATACTGTGTTTGGGTAGCTCTTGATCTGTACTACCTACTTTGGTTGGTTGGACCAGGGCATGTGAAGCACCCTTTGCACTTTTGGTTTGTAATCTTAGTCAGCAACTATTTCTGACACCCTCTGCTGGCATAGAAGGTTGCTTGACAAAGCCCTTGATTGTTTCAGCTCAGTCTTGCCTGCAATGAACCAATTCTCCTTTTATCCATTTGATTGGCTCCTATTATAATTGCAGAGGATAAGAATAACTTGCTCTGTTCTTACTTGTACACCAATCTCTGCTTCAACTGCTGCATTTACTTTCATGTAACAGTCTTGTAGCCAATGCTTCAGTGGCAGTGCATCCTAAGCAATGGAGGCCTTTTTTCACATGCAAATGTATTTTCCATGTTGTGATGGAGGCCTTTTTTGCCTTGTCCACCCGAGAGGCCCTTGAGTTTGCTGGAATGTCGATTAACTTCCGTTCCGGCAAATTCGGGTACTCCATATGTCCTATTTTCAGCAAAGGTCATGCTGAAATTTTCCGTGAATTTTAGCATGACTTTGCTAAAAATAGGACATATGGGGTACTTGTGACTAATGCATGGGCCGGGGTATCTTAGTAGTTAATTAAGTAGGATCAAGTGCCCCGGCGTACTTGTGACTAATGCATGGCTTTTAGGGTGCCTCGGTGTCGATAAAAATCGAAATGATGAAAGCTTAGGCTTTTAGGGTGCCTCAGCGTCGAAAACCCTCAATGATAAAACCTTAGCTTTTAGGATGCCTCGGTGTCGACAAACCCTAAATGATGAGACCATGATCTTGTTCCTTGACAATAACCAACTTTTTGACCAAACTTTGTTCCTATTTATAGAGAAACATGGCCAACAACGATGAGGCCGGGGGTTCGGGCGGCAAGAAATTCTAGGAGCTGTCCCAGGAGATGGAGGAACAACCTCACTTGTATGAGGACGCCGCCTTCCCCACCGATCCTGAGACCACTGATGGTACCGCCGAGGATGACCCCACTGATGCCACCACTGATGGTGCCGCCGAGGATGCCACCACTGATGATGGCGGCGCACGCATAGATGGCAGCCAACCGAAGAGGCAACGGAAGGACCGGCGCCCGACCGTGCTCCGCACCCTCAAGGAGGAAGTTACTGAAGTGGACTCCGACGGGAATCCAACGGCGCCCGAACGAATAGTCAAGGGGTACTCGCTTCAGCTCGGGTGCATTCTTCGGAGCACCGTCTCAATCAACACCGAGAACCTGAGGCATCCTGACCGAGGGAATTTGCGCAACCTCCTCTTCACAAAGCTGCACGAACGATACAAGTTCCCCGCTGAATTTGAAAACACAAGCCTCAAAGGGAATAAAGTGAACAATGCTGCCCTCTTGAAGATGAGCAAGGCCCTGTCTACTTGGAAAAGCAACGTGAAGAGAATGATCGAGAAAGGTGAGAGTTATGAGAAGATCAAGGAGAAAAATCCTTCGATCATCGAAGATGACTACAACGACTTCCAGATCAATTGCTCGAGCACCGCAAACTCCGAATCAAGTAAGTGGGGGAAAGAAATGCGGGAGCTGAACTTAGGGGAACACACACTCGGTC
This sequence comes from Triticum aestivum, assembly GCF_018294505.1. NCBI lineage: Eukaryota > Viridiplantae > Streptophyta > Magnoliopsida > Poales > Poaceae > Triticum > Triticum aestivum. The sequence continues at coordinate 297,186,688 of NC_057803.1, read as the reverse complement.
CCGGTGGTTACAGAGTGGCGGATCCTATATGGGACAAGGAGGAGGCGGACTGTGCCGAGCAAGGCCTACCGCCCCTCTTCGATAAATACGGTGACAAGCAGATCAAGAACTTTGTCAGGGCCCTGTACAAGAAGGACCCGAAAACAAAGGAGCTTACCACGGATCCGAAGACCAGGGCGCTTGAGCTTGTTCTGGTAAGGAATACACCCCCGCGTAATTAGCTCCATATGGTTGCATTCTAATTAATGAAGCCAAATTTCTAAATGGTTCACATTCCTTCCGTAGGCGACTGAAAGCAGTAGCGCGGGGTCGACTAAGAGCAACCCTTGGGACACCACTCTAAATAGGGCGTTGAATGTAATGAAGAACGAGGATAAGCTCAGTAAGCCGATGTCAGCTGGTCGTGTGGCCGGCAAAGGCTTGTCGACAAAATGGTCGTCATACTATAACACTGGTGGGCGAAAGGAGAAAAAGACCAGCTCGAAAAGCCAGGCGCACAAGGTTCAAGAACTCAGGGCACAGGTGGCGCGGATTCCGGAGATTGTCCAAGAGCAAGTGCAACAACAACTCGGAGCGACGATCACCGCCATTGTGCCTACCTTGATCCAGGGGATTAGTGCGTGGATTGCGGGCGGCCAACAGGGGCCGCCCCCGATTCCTAGCTTCACGGCCAGCAACTCGTAGAACGCGATGGCGGGGCCATTGGTGTCTCCAGCGGAGGCGGCATTGGTGTCTCCGACGCCGGCACGGGAGCTTAATGCACCCGGGTGTACGTCGGCCGGCACCTCTGCAGCAAGCGGCCCCTCCGTCAACTGCACGCCCGCCGTTGGCGGTGCCTCGACATTAGCCGAGCTCGACGACATCATCACGGTAACTAATTAAGCCCCTCTCGGCCGAGGACTTCATCTCCTTGCCTTTGACTGGGCATCCCTGACGCCCTACATGTTTTCGCAGGGCGCCGCCGACGTTCCGTGCACTCTCCTGCACTTCGTGAACAACGAGTTGGTCGATGTCGCCAAGGGCAAAATCGTTCAACCGGGAAACCCCTTGTTCCACGGTACCCAGATGCCACCCAACTTGTTTAGGGTTCAACTGGTTCGGGTGCTGCCAGGATGCGATGAGTTGTTACCTTCGATTCGACCCGTCGGGGCCGACGATGATGACGTGATGACCCTCAGCACCTGCCTGAGCTGGCCCCTGCTTTGGCCGAAGAGCCAGATTCGTTTGGGGGCGGGGGACACCACCCCAAAGACAACACCGCCAGTCGTGCCGGCGCCAAGTTGGCCCCATGGCAAGACCGCCGCAACGGTGCTGGACATCCCTATGCCACTGGATCCAAACATGCATATGGCACAGGATCAGAATGACGACGACGGTGATACATTTGCCAACGTCGATCAGTACTTTGCCGATCATGGGTACGGTGGCGACTTCATGGGGCCTCCTTCTCAAGAACCCAACCCAACAAAAGACGTGCGCGATCTAGCTGGTACCGCGGAGAAGCCAAGTTGCAACAGGCGTCGTCTGCAGTTCAGCTCTCAGGAGACGCCTCCAGCTGCCAACTTCACTGAGCCTCAGATAGGCGAGGTGCGAAATATGATCAGCCCCAACACACTCAAGAAGGCGGTCTGTGAGCAGAAGTCGGTCCCATTACAGGAGAAGAAGAAGGCACGCAAAAGAAAGACTAACAAGGGTGTGGGCCAGCCGGCACCGAGTACGATCCGTGCTCAGGACGGGCCACCTTCACCTAAGGATATCTCGAGGAGGGTGCATGTGGCGGGTAGGCTGATGCTACCGAGAAATATGCTCGATGCTGCAACCGGTGCTATGCGGAGTCTGCATGACAGTGTTCTTTCTTTGGAGAAGCGGCGTCTCGGAGAGAAGGACGTGGCATACCCGGTTTTCGCGGCCAAGGTGCCAGAGGGCAAGGGCTTTGTGGATAACACCATCGGGGGTACGATCGTCCTGCGGTTTGATGACATCCACGCTATGTTGAACCTTCATCCGCTGCACTACACCTTCGTTTGGCTATTTTCACTGAGTATGGAGATGCGGATCATTCGCGACAAGACCCCGGACATCATGATAGTCGACCCCTTCTACATGCGTGCCAAGATCTTGGGCAGCGCTGGGGACCGGCAAGTCGCGAGTTCTTACCTCGAAGGCGTCATTCTGGCAAACCAAGATAAGGATAACTTCCTCGTGCCTTACTTTCCCGAGTAAGTCCTCCCCTCAACCACCCCGTAACATATGAATTCTTAGATTTCGATCGTTTTCTTTTAACATTCCGTGTTTTCTGCAGTGACACACATTGCACGCTCATCCTCCTAAGCCCCAAATATTCCATGGCCACGTATTTCGACCCGGACCGTTAGTCGAACGTAGACTAAACAAATGTCAAGAAGGTTCTTGATGATGTTCTCCCCGGCTACGTCAAATCTGGAGGCACCTTCACCAGGCCTATTCGTAAGTACGGCAAGCACGTGTTCTCCCACAATACGACGTTCTGCTGCGTCAAGCAGCAGCCTGGCAGTCATAAGGGTGCCTACTACGCCATCCATCACATGCGGGCGATCGTACGGGACCATCATCAACTTCTGCTACCGAGTAGACTCAAAGATTGGGCCGCGAGCGTGTCGGCAATCCAGGACGCGGACATCAGACAAGAATTCTTTCGCATCCAGTCGGAGTTTGCGGAAATCATCCATCAAGATGTCCTTCGTACCTCGGGGCAGTTCTACCTCAGAAATCAACCGTCCAACAGTGACATCGACACAATCCTACAAATGCAGGCTGACAACGCCCGTTGTTTCATGACTCACACGATAGATGGCGGCTTCATCCACGCTCCGGTCCCTTGAGTCGAGTCGGAAGCAGTGATGCTGTGTCTAGTTCTGAAACATCGATTGGCTCATGTTGTAATTAAACTTTAATGAACTTGTAGTATGTCTCTTTGGTTTCGAGAGTCGTTCAACTTAGATGTAATCGATGCTATTAATGTCTTGCTTTTCTCTTCCGATTGTTCTGTTGCATACTTATATATTGCTTATGTATTGTCTGTGAATTGGTACTAACGTTTCGTTTGGCTACTGCATAGCGATGCCGTGGTATGTCGTGTACAAGGGTAAGGTTCCCGGAGTCTACGACGACTGGGAGGAGTGTCAGAGACAGGTTCACCGATTCAGCGGTAACAGTTACAAAGGGTACGCCACTAGGGCCGAGGACGAATCTAGATACGCCCGCTATCTAGCGGGAGAGGGGAGGGAGCGTTGGAGGAACCGGATGAAGACGAGTTTCATCGTGATGATGCTCATCGTGATGACCGCAGCTCTCTTCTATGTGATGGTAGTTTAGATGATCGATATCGACTTGTAATGTGAAGACAAACTCGCGGTCTCGAGGCTTGTAATATAATGTTCTATCTTTGTTCGGTCTTTTCAATTCGGAGACTAATATGATGAATTGTATTCGGAGACTAAAATGATGAATTGTATTCAGAGACTAATCTTCTATTGTATTCGATGAATCTGTTGTTGATGTGTGTTGTCTATATTTTGTCCAATTATACATTTTGTAACCTGTGCAAAAAATAGAAAAATAAAAAATAAAAAAACCTAATATTCATACTAATGGCGCATCACATCATAGTGCGCCATTAGTATGCCAAAGGATACTAATGGCGCATCATTAAACAGTGCGCCATTAGTATGTCGAAGTTACTAATGGCGCATCCTGTTGTCGTGCGCCATTAGTATGCCAAAGCACCTGGGTATACATGCCCCCCTGGGAGGCATACCAATGGTGCACTATTGTATATACTAATGGCACATCTGAGGTGCGCCATTAGTATACCAGATACTAATGGCGCACCAGTGGTGCGCCATTAGTAAAATATACTACTGGCGTGCTACTAATGGCGCACCACTAATGCGCCATTAATGGCCAAATTAGGTGCGCCATTAGTAGGCCTTTTCCTAGTAGTGCTGGCAGATTCAATTGACACACTCGTCTAAGGACGTGATCATCTATGCCACTCGTGATGATACCATTCAACTGTTTTGTCTCAATGAGAAGGGTGAGTTGAATGCCATCTCGTAGATTCCAGTCGTTTGTGAATATCAAGACGTCTTTCTAGAAGAGCTTCCAGGAATGCCTCGTCACCGGCCAATTGAATTTGTCATCGATCTTGAGCCTGGCACGGAACTTGTTTGCAAACATCCTTACAAACTTGGACCAGAAGAGTTGAAGGAGCTGAAGAAACAACTCGATGAACAAGAGCGTATGGGTCTGATCCGACCGAGTTCTTCTCCATGGGGTTGTGGTGTTCTTTTTGTCAAGAAGAAGGATGGCACGGGCCGACTTTGTGTCGACTACCATCCATTGAACAAGAAGACAATTAAGAACAAGTATCCACTTCCCAACATCAATGAGATTTTTGAACAACTTAAGGGTGCTCTAGTTTTCTCCAAGGTTGACCTCCGTATGGGTTATCATCAGATTTGCATTCGTGAACAAGATATCCCCAAGACAGCTTTTAGAACAAGCTATGGTTCTTATGAATATACTGTCATGTCTTTTGGCCTTGTCAATGCTCCTCCAATGTTCTCTCGCATGATGAACTTCATCTTCAACCCTTACACAAATGATTTCGTCCTGGTGTATCTCGATGATATTTTGGTTTTTTCCAAGAACATGGAGGATCATGCCAAGCATTTGAGATTGGTACTCGACAAACTTAGAGATTGTCAGTTCTATGTGAAGTTCTCAAAGTGTGAGTTTTGGCTTGATGAGGTTCTCTACCTTGGCCATAACATCTCCACCAAGGGCATTGCTGTTAATCATGAGAAGGTGTCTACAATTGTGAATTGGAAACCGCCTCAGAATGTCAAGCAGCTCCACAGCTTTCTTGGGCTTGCAAGCTATTGTCGAAGATTCATTGAGAATTTCTCTAAGATCGCGAAGCCTCTTTCTAACCTCCTCCAGAATCATGTGAAGTATGTCTGGATGCCTGAATGTGACGTGGCTTTCAACACCCTCAAAGAGAAGCTAGTCACAGCTCCTGTTTTGACTCCTCCTGATGAATCCAAGCCATTCAAAGTTTTCTATGATGCTTCCCTACAAGGTCTCAGTGCTGTGTTAATGCAAGAGAAGAAAGTTGTGGCTTATACCTCTCGCCAGTTGAATCCCAACAAAAAGAACAACCCCACTCATGACCTCGAGTTGGCGGCAGTTGTCCAGGCTCTATTAACGTGGAGACATCTCTTGTTGGGAAGGAAAGTGGACATCTTCACTGATCATAAGAGCCTCAAGTACATCTTCTCTCATCCCAACCTCAACCTCAGGCAGACTCGTTGGGTCAAAATGATTCAAGAATACAATGCGAGTATTGAATATACTCCAGGCAAGGCCAATCACTACAAAAAAGACACATCCGTGACATTTTGGGCCGAACGAAATTTTTTCTGTCATACACATGACACTTCTATGATGATAATTGTGACAAAACCCGGTATCATCATAGATGTGGTGGGCTCCTACTTAAATGACAAAAAATCATGACAGAAAATGGGCTTTTTGTCCTAGGCGGGCCGGAGACGTAGCTGCATGACATTCTTTGGGCCGTCCATGACGGAAAAAACCATGGTAGAAGCGAGGGCGAGGAAAATTTCGGGGAGTTCCCGGTTACGGTGGGAGGTCGGGGGCCGAGCAATGCTCGCTTCTCTCGTACACGTACGCGCATGTGTGCGAGGCATTGTCTCTAACTGAACCCGAGCGAGGCGTTGGGCTCGAACTGAACCCGAGCGATTGCACTGCAGGCTACGCGTTACTGAACCCGAGCGATTGATCGATGGCTGTTAATTGAACCCGATCGAGCGGTTCCTTCGCTACTGCTGCTAACTGAAGCCGATCGATGCTGCCTCTGGATGAACAGTGAGC
>NC_057803.1:297177625-297180417 GCF_018294505.1 Triticum aestivum | reverse complement strand
GGGGTGGATGAACAGGACCCCTTGGTGTTGCCTTTGGATGAACAGGACCCCAATCGATCGAGCCGGTTGGAGCTGGATGAACAGGACCCCGTGGAGGGCTGGATGAACAGGACCACCCCGTGGAGGGCTGGATGAACAGTAGATGGTGGAGGGTAGGATGAACAGTAGCCCGTGGAGGGGTGGTTGAACAGGAGCCTGTGGAGAGGGCTGGTTGAACAGTAGCCGGTGGAGTAGCGCGTGGTGGAGGCTGGATGAACAGGAGCCTGTGGATGAACAGTCGCATGTGGAGGCTGGAGGAGGTCGACGGTGGATGAACAATAGCTCGTGGAGGCTGGAGGGGGTCGACGGTGGATATGAACAGTATCCCGTGGAGTCCCGTTTTGCGGTACACCACACCCCTCCCGATGAATAGGACCCCCATTTCGACCGTAGCGCTCCAACACAAGTCCGTTTCCTCTGTTTTGCGGTACGCCACACCCCTCCCGATGAACAGGACCTCCGTTTCGACCGTAGGAGGTCTGTTTCCTCCGTTTTGCGGTACGCCAGACCCCTCCCGATCAACAGGACCCCATTCCGAACGTAGGAGGTCCGTTTCCTCTGTTGTGCGGTACGCCAGGCCTCGTTTCGATCGCCTGTTCCATCCAAGCCCTCCTGATGAACACGACCACGCATTCCGTTCCGACCCAGCCGGTTGGCTCCCACGCGTTCCGTTTGCCTCCCGATGAACACGACGTGTTCCGTTGCCTCCCCATGAACACGACACATTCTGTTGCCTCCCCATGAACACGACGCATTCTGTTGCCTCCCCATGAACACGACGACGATGCTGTTTCTCCGTTCCGACCCAGCCATGTACACGAGCCCTCGCCGTACGTATGCACGAGTAGGCGTTCGAGACCCTACCCGTATGTACACATACATGGCCGTATTTTCTTTCTTGCACCCTGACCGCTGTACGTACGTGTACATGCTACGTGCGCGCCTCTACTATGACACGTGCGCGCCTCTACTATGACACGTGCACGCCTCTACATCGACTAGTATGTACGTACACGTTCGCGACCAGAATGACAACGCTATGTACGCTTCGACCAGGTGGGTCCAGACTATCAGGCACATCCTTGCCTGCGAAGATGTAGCTGGTGGGTCCTAGCAGTCAGGAGCGAATCATTTTTTTGCCCGGACGCACTTCCTTGCATGCGAAGATGTAGCTGGTGGGTCCCAGTAGTCAGGGGAAATGTTTTTTTTGCGAAATACAGTGGCCCGTCCGGTGGGTCCCAGCTGTCAGGTGGAGGAATCATTATTTTCCGCGTAATAAGGAGGCACTTCCTTGCTGCGGCCATGGACCCAGCTGTCAGCCTCTCCAGGTACACTCCATGTCCGATGGAAGTCGTTCCTTGACCATGTTGACCACGCCGCGCCGAGAGCACCAGGGCAGTGGACGGCGGCGAGGCCTAGGAAGGGGACAACACGGAGGCAGGGAAGACTCGGCAGTTATTTCCCACCTGTAGGGGAGTACGATTGTACGAGGGTTTACTGGTTCATCTGCCGCCGCCGAAGAATAACAGCAGGTGTGGTGAGTAGAGGGATGGCTAGGCCAGCGATGGGAGTACGGTCGGGCGGTGAGGCCTGCGCGGCAGCACAGCCGGCCGCGAGGAGGAGGGAGCAGGCAGTCCCGTCGGCGCTTGTTTGAGCGGCTGGAGCAGGAAGAGCAGAGATTGAAGAAGCACGACGGCCGTTGGATGGACATCCAACAGTCAGTGCTTGTGCGTCAACCTTTTTTTAGGAAAGCCTCAAATATGTGGAAGACATCATACAACTCATCTGCCATTATTTCTAATAATTTACAGCCCATTTGCTAATTCTTGAGGTTTTTTTGGAGCCCATATTCTTTTTGTTAGCATTACAGCCCATATTATGGCAACGGTTAAAAAATTATACGAAATTTTACATATTTCGGTGCGGTCCGAACTGTTTTTAATCCCGAAATTTCGACTCACATTCAAACTGATTTTAAAAATAAATGTATATCAGTATAAAATCCAACAAATTCTCCACACATAAAAATTAATGTAATTTAAAATCTTGAAATGAAAAAAAAGATATTTGAAAATAATTGCCGGTTTGATGTGTTTTAAAAATGTACAACCTATTTCTCATTACTGATGGGCCATTTTCTTGGGTAGCCGAATGAAAGCTCTCCTCGTCTTGAAAGATTTGCAGCCCAACAGGCCTGACAAAGCGACTTACTTGGCAAATCACAAAAAACTGGGTTGTGGACATGGACCCAGCTGTCAAGCTCTCCCTGTATAGTACTCTTCTAATGGAAGTCGTTCCTTGACCACGTTGACCATGCCGCACGGAGAGCACCACAGCGGTGGACGACGGCGAGGCCTAGGAAGAGGACGACGCGGCAGTGGAAGCCAGCGCGGAGAGGACTATGAGGGTTCACTGGTTCGGCTGCGGTGTGAGGCTGCCATCGCCGCAGGGCCTGACCAGCGGTGGGAATAGTAGGGGGCGGTGAGGCCTCTGCGGCAGCACAGCCGACCACGGGAGGTAGGAGCATGCGGCACGACCGGCGCTGCTTTGGGCGGCTGGAGCAAGAAGACCAGAGGTTGAAGAAGCACTACGACATCGTACGGTCACTGGAGCTAGAATCGTTCATATTGACTAAGTTGACAAAGCCCTTCGTCCCCGTCAACTTAGCAGGCCCACAAGTCAGCCTCCAAGCAAGGTGGGTCCTAGCTAGCCGGGGGAGTATTCATTTTTTTGTGCGTAATAAGGAGGCACTT